>NC_087500.1:4687169-4862428 GCF_036417665.1 Passer domesticus
GTGTTTGGGTTTGGGGGAAATTGGGAGAGGAGAGAGGAGGGGAGGGGAGAGGGGCTCGGTGGTCCCAGAGCCTCTCTGGGGAGATGGGAGATTGGGGGATTTTGGGGGGTTTTGGGGAGGTTTGGGTTTGGATCTGGAGGAAATTGGGAGAGGAGAGAGAAGGGGAGGGCTGGTTTAGCTCAGGATTTGGGGCTGGTTTAGCGATTTGGGGCTGGTTTAGGTCAGGATTTGGGGCTGGTTTAGCTCAGGATTTGGGGCTGGTTTAGCTCAGGATTTGGGGCTGGTTTAGCTCAGGATTTGGGGCTGGTTTAGCTCAGGATTTGGGGCTGGTTTAGCTCAGGATTTGGGGCTGGTTTAGGTCAGGATTTGGGGCTGGCTTAGCTCAGGATTTGGGGCTGGTTTAGCTCAGGATTTGGGGCTGGTTTAGGTCAGGATTTGGGGCTGGTTTAGCTCAGGATTTGGGGCTGGTTTAGGTCAGGATTTGGGGCTGGTTTAGCTCAGGATTTGGGGCTGGTTTAGCTCAGATTTTAGGATGATCTAGCCCAGTTTTGGTTCTGGTTTAGCCCAGGTTTTGGAGCTGCTCTTTCCCGAGTTTTGGCTTTTTTAAGCCCAGATTTGAGCTTTTTTTAAAACCAGGTTTTGGGGCTGCTCTTCCCCAGATTTCCGTGCCACTGTGCCTCAGGTTTGGGGGCTTTTCTAGGCCAGATTCGGAGCTGTTTTAACCCAGATTACGGCTGTTTTATCCCAGGTTTGGAGCTGTTTTACCCCAAATTCGCGGCTGTTTTAACCCATATTTGTGGCTGTTTTATCCCAGATTTGTGGCTGTTTTACCCCAGATTTGTGGCACTTTTACCCCAGACTGGAGCTGTTTTACCCCACATTCGGAGCTGTTTTGCCCCACATTCGGAGCTGTTTTGCCCCACATTCGGAGCTGTTTTGCCCCACATTCGGAGCTGTTTTGTCCCATAATCGCAGCCGTTTTAGCCCGGGTTGGGAGCCGGTTTAGCCCGGTTTTTAGCGCTGCTCTGGCCCGGGTTTTGCGAGTCTCAAGTTCAACGGCAGCGGGAGGGGGGAGCGGGCCCGGCTCCTTCCCGGCGCTTTACGAGGCTGTCGGGCCCTCCCCGCCTTTGCTGGGGCCGCCGCGAGCCTTTACAGCCCTGCCCGGGCTGCGCCCCCTCCCCTGCCGGCTGCGCCCCCTCCCCGGCCCTCCCCTCCCCCGCCCTCCCCTCCCCCGCCCTCCCCTCCCAGCTGCGCGCTCCGCAGCCCGTGGGGCGGGGAGGGCACGGCTCCCAGTCTGAGCCACGGCTCCCAGTCTGAGGAATGGTTCCCAGTTTGAGGGATGGTTCCCAGTTTGAGGGATGGTTCCCAGTTTGATCCCTGGCTCCCAGTCTGAGCCACGGCTCCCAGTTTGAGGGATGGCTCCCAGTCTGAGCCACAGCTCCCAGTTTGAGGGATGGCTCCCAGTTTGATCCACGGCTCCCAGTCTGAGCCGCGGCTCCCAGTCTGAGGGATGGCTCCCAGTCTGAGGGATGGTTCCCAGTTTGATCCCTGGCTCCCAGTTTGATCCCTGGCTCCCAGTCTGAGGAATGGTTCCCAGTTTGAGGGATGGCTCCCAGTGAGGGCCACAGCTCCCAGTTTGATCCACGGCTCCCAGTTTGTGCCACAGCTCCCAGACTGAGGGATGGTTCCCAGTCTGAGGGATGGTTCCCAGTTTGAGGGACAGTTCCCAGTCTGAGCCACAGCTCTCAGTCTGAGGGATGGTTCCCAGTCTGAGCTCAGTTTCCCAGTGTGGTCCCTGGCTCCCAGTTTGAGGGATGGCTCCCAGTTTGAGGGACAGCTCCCAGTTTGATCCCTGGTTCCCAGTTTGATCCATGGTTCCCAGTTTGAGCCACAGCTCCCAGTTTGTACCATAGCTCCCAGTTTGAGGGATGGCTCCCAGTGAGGGCCACAGTTTCCAGTTTGATCCACAGCTCTCAGTTTGAGGGACGGTTCCCAGTTTGAGAGACGGTTCCCAGTTTGATCCACGGCTCCCAGTTTGATCCCTGGCTCCCAGTCTGAGCCACAGCTCCCAGTTTGAGGGACAGTTCCCAGTTTGAGGGATGGTTCCCAGTTTGATCCCTGGCTCCCAGTTTGAACCCAGTCTCCCAGTCTGAGGGACGGTTCCCAGTCTGAGCCACAGCTCCAGTTTGATCCCAGTTTCCCACTGCTCTGTGGCTTTCCTGCTGGTTTGGGGGTACTGGGAAAAGATCTCTGGGTGGAAAATAGGAAAAAATAAAAGAATGGAGGGGAAAAAATAGAGAAAAAACCCTTTAAAATAGAGAGGAAAAAAAACCCACTTAAAATAGAGAAAAAACCCTTTAAAATAGAGAAAAAACCCTTTAAAATAGAGAAAAAACCCACTTAAAATAGAGAAAAAACCCTTTAAAATAGAGAAAAAACCCACTTAAAATAGAGAAAAAACCCTTTAAAATAGAGAAAAAACCCACTTAAAATAGAGAAAAAACCCTTTAAAATAGAGAAAAAACTCACTTAAAATAGAGAAAAAACCCACTTAAAATAGAGAAAAACCCCTTTAAAATAGAGAAAAAATCCCTTTAAAATAGAGAAAAAACCCTTTAAAATAGAGAAAAAAATCCCTTTAAAATAGAGAAAAACCCCTTTAAAATAGAGAAAAAAATCCCTTTAAAATAGAGAAAAACCCCTTTAAAATAGAGAAAAAACCCCTTTAAAATAGAGAAAAAACCCACTTAAAATAGAGAAAAAACCCTTTAAAACAGAGAAACCCCCATTTTTCCTAACAGGATGAGCCCCGAGCACGGCGGGAGCGACCCTTCCCAAAGCCATAAATCCAGCGGGATGGGCTGGGGTTTTATGGGATTATTTTAATTTTTGTTTTTATTTCCTGTCCTTCGGGGACGCGCCAGGCTCGGGCAGCGCCGCCCCTGCAGACCCGCGGGAATTGGGGGGAGAAAGTTCAATATTGGTAAAATCGGGGGAAATGGGCGGGTTTGGGGTTTTCATCCCTCCCTCAGCCAGAAAATCCAAATATCCCCGAGAATGGGGGGAAAGGGGACCGGGGCCGGGATTGTCCCGCTGGGGCAGAAATTTTAAAAAATCAATTTAAAAATTTAAAAAAAAAATTAAATTTAAATCAATTAAAAAAAATAAATAAATAAAAAATAAATCAATTGAAATCAATTTTAAAAAATCCAAGTGGGTTGGGGAAAATCGGGGATTTTCAGCGGGATTTGGGTGGGGAGGAGCTCCTGGATTCCCCCGCCCCAAAAATCCCTTTTCCTGCTTTTTTTAGGGGATTTTTCGCTGAGCGGCGCGGGGCGGGGTTTATGACGTCACACCTCGGAGAGCCCGGCCATTGGCTGTTCGCCTCTCTGGGGTTGTGACGTCACCAGGGAAAGGCTCCGCAGGGAGGAAAAATCTGGGGGAAAAAAGGGGAAAAAAGGGGAAAAACCCAAGGGGGAGCGCGGCCGGGAACTTCAAATGTTCAATAAATCCTTTATTAAACAACAAAAAAAATAACATTATTTGGGGCAAAATGCGGTTTGAAAGCTGGGATTTGTAAAAGAAGGAAAAGGCAGAGGGAATAAGGCGGATTTTGAGGGGAAACCGTGGAATTTATTCGCCTGTTCAGAGGTTTTTTAGGAGTTCCAGGCGGGTTTAAGGGGGAGCCGCTGCCCTGAACAGCGAGGTGCGAAACAAAGAAATGGCCAGGGTGGAGCTGGAGCTTCCCTGGCCCTGGGAAGAGCCGAGGAAATTAAATGAAAATTTAAAAAAAATAAAAATAAGAATAAAAATAAATTTAAAAATTAAAAGTAAAAGTAAAAAAAAAAAAAAAGAAATAAAAATAAAAACAAAAACAAAAACAAAAACAAAAATAAAAATAAAAATAAAAATAAAAATAAAAATAAAAATAAAAATAAAAATAAAAATAAAAATAAAAATAAAAATAAAAATAAAAATAAAAATAAAATAAAGTAAATAAAAATAAAATAAAATAAATAAAAATAAAAATAAAACCAAAAATAAAAATAAAAATAAAAATAAAAACAAAAACAAAAACAAAAACAAAAACAAAAACAAAAACAAAAACAAAAACAAAAACAAAAACAAAAACAAAAATAAATATAAAAATAAAATAAAAATAAAAACAAATTTTAAAAAGGAAATCCCAATATATTTAACTTATATATTGAATTTCACCCCATTTTTTCTCCTCTCCGACACCAACCCAAATAATTTTGTTTTTACCTGGGAATTTCTCCCAGTGCATGAGAGGTGAAAAACCTGTGCTAAAAAAGGCAAACCCCAAATTTATGGGTACAAATCCAGGGATTTCAGCACAAACCCCAGCGGGGTTTAAGGGTGTACAAAACACCAGCGGTGGAAATGGATTTTTTGCGGGTTAGGAATGTTTACACGCCTTTTTCCGAGTATATTTTTACCATTTTTATATATCCACACCGGCTACAGCGCCTTTAATCGTGCATTTCTACACGCAGAATAATAATAACACAGAAAGTCGCAAACACAAAAAATCGCGGGGGGCAAAAAGAGGGAAAATAACGCTAAATATGTGCAGGTGCATACGGAACTTTTATACATAACCGCTCGCAGAAAAGGGAAAAAATTAAAATAATAATAATAATATAATAATAATATAATAAAAGTAGTACGTGCCTTTATAAATGGTGCCTACACCGGGCTTAGCATGTCCTGTACATTCAATTTTTAATTCACACGCGGTTAATTGATTGATTTATTTCTCCCCCCCCCCCCTTAATTGATCATCCTGCCCGAATTTGGGAGGTTTTGTTTAAAAATCGCTTTTTGTTGTTGTAAAACCCCGAATTCTGCCGCAGAGCAGAGGCGGGGGCGGGTCTGGGGGGAATTCGGGGGGTTTGGGGTCTTTGGAGAGCCCTGGAGGTGTCGGGCACGGGGGGGGTCCGTCCTTTGGGGGGCCGGGTGACAAACGGGGGTCCCGGGGACAAACGGGGGTCCCGGGGACAAAAGGGGGTCCCGGTGACAAAAGGGGGTCCCGGTGACAAAGAGGGGGGTCCCGGTGACAAACGGGGGGTCTCGGGGACAAACGGGGGTCCCGGTGACAAAGAGGGGGGTCCCGGTGACAAACGGGGGGTCTCGGGGACAAACGGGGGGTCCCTTTCACTCCCCGGGGAACAAAAGGGGGGTCCCGGTGTCCCTGTGACAAACGGGGGGGTCCCGGTGACAAACGGGGGGTCGCAGTGTCCCCTTCACTCCCCGGGGGACCAAAGGGTGGTCCCGGTGCCCCGGTGACAAAAGGGGGTCCCGGTGACAAACGGGGGTGGCCGTGTCCCCTTCACTCCCCGGGGGACAAACGGGGGTCTCTGTGACAAAAGGGGGTCCCGGTGTCCCTGTGCCCCACGGGCATCCCTGTGCCAGGCGGGGGTCCCGGTGCCCCACGGGGGTCCCTGTGCCACGCTGGGTTCCCGGTTTTGCCGGTGCCACGGGGTTCCTGGTGCCCCGCGAGTGTCCTGGTGCCCCAGGGGTTCCCGGTGCCCCACGGGGGTCGCGGTGCCACGCTGGGTTCCTGGTTTTCCCGCTGCCTCACGGGGGATTCCCGGTGCCGCGGGAATCCCGGTGCCCTTCGGGGATCCCTGTGCCCCACGGGGATCCCTGTGCCCCACGGGGGTCCCTGTGCCCCACGGGGATCCCTGTGCCCCACGGGGGTCCCTGTGTCCCGCGGGGGTCGCGGTGCCTCATGGGGATCCCGGTGCCACAGGTGTCCCGGTGCCCCGCAGGGTTCCCGGTTTTCCAGGTGCCCCACGGGGGATTCCCGGTGCCACGGGGGTCCCTGCGCCCCACGGGGGTCCCTGTGTCCCGTGGGGGTCGCGGTGCCCCATTGGGGATTCCCAGTGCCCCGCGGTGTTCCCGGTGCCCCGCAGGGTTCCCGGTTTTCCCGGTGCCGAACGGGGTTCCAGGTGTCCCGCGGTGTTCCCGGTGCCAAGGGGGTCCCGGTGCCCCATGGGGGTTCCCGGTGTCCCGCGGGTGTCTCGGTGCCCCATGGGGATTCCCGGTGCCACGGGTGTCCCGGTGCCCCGCAGGGTTCCCGGTTTTCCCGGTGCCACGGGGGTCCCGGTGCCCCACGGAGGACTCCCGGTGCCCCGCAGGTGTCCCGGTGCCCCGCAGGGTTCCCGGTGTTCCCGGTGTCCCGCGGATGTCCCGGTGCCCCGCAGGGTTCCCGGTTTTCCCGGTGTCCCGCAGGTGTCCCGGTGTCCCATGGAGGACTCCCGGTGCCACGGGGGGTCCCGGTGCCCCATGGGGGTTCCCAGTGCCCCGCGGTGTTCCCGGTGCCCCGCAGGGTTCCCGGTGTTCCCGGTGCCACGGGGGTTCCGGTGCCCCGCAGGGTTCCCGGTTTTCCCGGTGTCCCGCAGGTGTCCCGGTGTCCCATGGAGGACTCCCGGTGCCACGGGGGTCCCGGTGCCCCATGGCGGATTCCCGGTGCCCCGCGGGTGTCCCGGTGGCCCGGCCCGCTCAGGCCGTGCCGCCGGCGCTGGCCTTGCCCTTGGCCAGCAGCTTCTTGTCCTTGACGCGGCGGTTCTGGAACCAGATGGTGACCTGGCGCTCGCTCAGCCCGGTGGCGGCGGCGATGCGGCGGCGGCGCTCGCGGCTGATGAAGCGGCTCCCGGCGAACTCGCGCTCCAGCTCCCGCAGCTGCCCCTTGCTGTACGGGACGCGCTTCTTGCGGCCGCGCCGCAGCGCGCAGCCCTCCGCGGGACACGGGCCCGCCGCCTCTGCGCGACAGAGGGACAGAGGGACAGAGGGACAGCGAGGGGACACGGGGACAGCGGGACAGAGGGACACGGGGACACGGGGACAGCGGGACAGAGGGACAGCGAGGGGACACGGGGACAGCGGGACAGAGGGACAGCGAGGGGACACGGGGACAGCGGGACAGAGGGACAGAGGGACACGGGGACACGGGGACAGCGGGACAGAGGGACAGAGGGACAGAGGGACAGAGGGACACGGGGACAGCGGGACACGGGGACACGGGGACAGTGGGACAGAGGGACAGAGGGACAGAGGGACAGAGGGACAGAGGGACAGCGGGACAGAGGGACACGGGGACAGCGGGACACGGGGACACAGGGACACGGGGACATGGGGACAGCGAGAGGATAACGGGGATAACGGGGACAGCAGGGACACGGCGACACGGGGATAACGGGCACAGCGGGGGGACAACAGGGACATGGGGACACGGGGACACGGGGCAGCGGGACAGAGGGACACGGGGATAACGGGGATAACAGGGACAGCGGGACACGGGGACATGGGGATATGGGGACATGGGGACGTGGGGACACGGGGACACAGGGACACGGGGACACGGGGACACGGGGACAGCGAGAGGATAACGGGCACAGCGGGGGGACAACAGGGACACGGGGACACGGGGAGAGTGGGACACGGGGGGATAATGCGGGGACAACGGGGGATAACGGGGACGCGGGGGAAAGAGCGAGGGGACAGCGGGGGACAGCGGGGACAAGGGGGATAGCGGGGACATGGGGACACGGGGATAACAGGGATAACAGGGACAGCGGGGACAAGGGGGATAGCGGGGGACACAGGAGACACGGGGACAGCGGGACACGGGGACACGGGGACACGGGGACAGCGAGGGGATAACGGGGGGATAACAGGGACACGGGGACAACAGCGAAGGGACACGGGGACAGCGAGGGGACAGCAGGACACGGGGGGAACAGCGAGGGGACAGCGGGGACACGGGGGGATAATGGGGGCAGTGGGGACACGGGGGGACACGGGGGGGACAGCGGGGACAGCGGGGGAATAATGGGGGAGAGTGGGGGGACAGGGGAACAGGGGGATAACGGGGACAAGGGGGAGAATGGGGGCACGGGGACAGCGGCGGGGTAACGGGACACAGTGGGGACACGGGGGGAGAGCGGGGACACGGGGGGACAGCGGGACACGGGAGGGACACAGGGGGACAGAGCGGGGTCACAGCGGGGTCACTGCGGCCCCAAACCCCCCAGCCCGGCCCGGCCCGGCCCGGCTCGGCCCGGCTCGGCCCCGCTCCCGGCCCCGCTCCGGCCCCGCTCCCGCCCCTCGCCGAGCCCGCCGAGGTTTGAAATTGTTCCCTTCTGGTCCCTCCTGCTTTTCCAGATCGGAATCCTTCCTCTAAATACTGAAAGGAATTTAATTTCTGTGTTCTCCCTCTTGATATTGAAAGGTTTTGCAGCTCTGTGCTGTCCCTCTTAATATTAAAAAAAAAATCTATATTCTCCTCTTGGTATTAAAAGGTTTTGAATGTCTCTATCCTCCCCCTCGGTATTTAAAACCATTTATTTTCTATTTTCTTTCTCTTGGTATTGGAAGTTTTTAAAGTTCTGTACTCTTCCTGTCAAGATTTAAAATTTTTTAAGTCTATAATCTCCCTCTTGGTGTTTAAAGATTTTAAAGTTCTATATTCTCCCTCTAGATCTTGAAAGATTTTAAAGCTCGGGATTTTCCCTCTAGATATTGGAATTTTTAATTTCTATATTCTCCTCTTGCTATTAAAAGGTTTGAAAGGTCCATATTCCCCCTCTAAATATAGAATTTTAAAATTTCTATCTTCTCCCTCTTGACACTGAAAGATTTTGAAGCTCTGTGTTCTCCCTCTGGATATTTAACATTTTTGAAGTTCTGTGTTCTCCCTGTCGGTGTTCACAGGTTTGGGTTCAATGCTCTGCATTTTCTGACTTTTCCACCCCGGGAGCCGGAAATGTCACCGTGGGAACCCCGGGAATGTCACCGTGGGAACCCCGGGAATGTCGCCGGAGAACGGCACGGGCCGGGCTCTGCCACGGCATTTTCTGAGCCCCATAAAGCCGCCACCTGTACCCCGAGAAATGGTCATGAAATCCCGAGAAATGCTCATTTAAATCCTGATAAATGGTCATTTAAATCCCGAGAAATGGTCATTTAAATCCCGAGAAATGATCATTTAAATCCCGAGAAATGGTCATTTAAATCCTGAGAAATTATCATTTAAATCCCGAGAAATGGTCATTTAAATCCCGAGAAATTATCATTTAAATCCTGAGAAATGATCATCTAAATCCCAAGAAATGGTCTTTTAAATCCTGAGAAATGATCATTTAAATCCCGATAAATGATCCTTTGAATTCTGGTAAATGATGATCTGAATTCTGATAAATGATCACGTGAATTCCGATAATTGATCACTCGGATTCTGATAAATGATCACTTGAATTCCGATAATTGATCACTTGAACCCCATCAATCACCTTCAGCCTCCCTGCTCGGACTTAGAAATGGCCGTGATAAATTCAATAAAATAAAGTTAAATTAAATTACTATTGTTAATATTATAATAATTATTATCATTGCTATAAGAATTGTTATTATCATTATGATGATAATAATAATTATTAGCATTATTTTGTGACCCCCAGCCCGCTTTGGCTCCCAACCCCCCAGGACACCCCAAACCCTCCCTGCCCAAAACCCGACCCTGACCCCAAACCCCCAAACCCGGCCTGGTTTAACCCAGACCCCAAACCTGGCCTGGTTTAACCCTGACCCCAAACCCCCCTAAACCCAGCCTGGTTTAACCCAGACCCCAAACTCGGCTAGGTTTAACCCTGACCCCAAACTTTAACCCTGACCCCAAACCCTCTAAACCCGGCTGGGTTTAAGCCCAGACCCCAAACCCTGCTGATCCCGGCTCAGTTTGACCCTGGCCCCAAACCCCCTAAACCCAGCCGGGTTTAACGCCAACCCTAAGCCCCCCAAACCCGGCTGGTTTAACCCTGACCCCAAACCTGTGCTCAACCCAGCCCGGTTTAACCCAAACCCCCTAAACCCGGCTGGGTTTTAGCCCAGACCCCAAAACCCTGCTGATTCTGGCTCAGTTTCACCCTGACCCCAAACCCGCACTCAACCCGGCTGGGTTTAACCCTGGCCCCAAACCCCCTAAACCCATCTTCCGTTAACCCTGACCCCAAATTTAACCTTGACCCCAAACCTGCAAACTCAGCCGGGTTTAACCCTGATCCCAAACTCAGCCCGGTTTAACCCTGACCCCAAACCCGGCCAGGTTTAACCCTGACCCCAAACCCAGCCGGGTTTAACCCCGTCCCCAAACCCCCTAAACCCGGCTCCCGTTAACCACTGACCCCAAATTTTAACCCTGGCCCCAAATCCCCCAAACCCGGCCGGGTTTAACCCCATCCCCAAACCCTGCTAATCCCTAACAGGCTCAGTTTGACCCTGTCCCCAAACCCCCAAACCCAGCCGGGTTTAACCCTGACCCCAAACCCAGCCGGGTTTAACCCCATCCCCAAACCCAGCCGGGTTTAACCCCATCCCCAAACCCAGCCCGGTTTAACCCCGTCCCCAAACCCGACCGGGTGTAACCCTGACCCCAAACCCAGCCGGGTTTAACCCTGACCCCAAACCCGACCAGGTGTAACCCTGTCCCCAAACTCTGCCGGGTTTAACCCTGACCCAAACCCTGCTAATCCCTAACAGGCTCAGTTTGACCCTGTCCCCAGACCCCCAAACCCAACCCGGTTTAACCCTGACCCCAAACCCGGGTTTAACCCTTCCCCCCCACGCTTTAACCCCTTGCTGCCCGCCCTACCTGCGAAGGCGGGTTTCAGCAGGAAGCCGGGCTGGCCCTGCTCCTTGGCGCAGCACAGCGGGCCGGCCCAGCCGTGCCAGGCCGGGGGGCAGCCCCCGGGCTCGGGGGGCAGCCGCGCCTCGGCGCGGGGCTCGCCCAGCACGGCCACGTCCAGGTGGAAGCCGCCCACGGGCGCGTAGGGCGCGCCGTAGCCCGGGTAGAAGGCGAGCTCGCCCGGGCGGCTCGGGAACTCCTCGCCGGCGCCGGGGGGCTCCAGGAACTTCTCGGGGCCGGGGAAGGGTCCCTGGGGGCCCGCGGGGGGCTTGAGCGAGCCGCGGGCCACGCGGCACGAGTAGAAGCCGCTGCCGAAGTAGCCGTAGGGCAGCGGGGCCGAGGAGGAGGCGGCCGAGCCCGGGGGGGGCTTGGGGGGCTCCGGGGGCGCCTCCGGGGCGAAGCCGGGGTTCATCCCGGCGGGGGGCGGCAGGCCGGGAGCCACGGCAGCAGCGAGAGGAGGAGGAGGAGGAGGAGGAGCGGGAGGCAGCAGCGGCCGGGGCTGGCCGCCCGCGAAGCCGCCCGGAGCCAGGAGCCCCTCGAGGGCCGGGGGCTGCATGGGGGGCGGCGCGGGGGCCGGGGCATGGGGAGAGGCTGCTCGGAGCGCCGGGCTCTGCCCGACGGGGGTCCCCCGGTCTTCTTAAAAGGCTGCGAGCCGCCCCCCCCCCCCCCGAGCCGCTTTTCCCCCTGACGCAGCGGGAGGAAGGCTCGCTCATTGGTTGTGGGGTGGGGGAAAAGGGGGGGGAAAAGGGAAAAAAAATCCAACCCCGCATCGGGGGAAAAAAAAAAAAATCTTTCGGTCTCAATAAAGAGCCGGAGAAATTGCGAAAATGCTTTTATTGCCCGGGAGAGCAGGAGGAAGAGGAGGAGGAGGAGGAGGAGGAGGAGGAGGAGGAGGAGGAGGAGGAGGAGGAGGAGGAGGGGACCCCCGGCAGGGGGGGCTCGGAGGTGGCTCCTCGGAAATAAAAAAATAAAAACCGTGCGGGGAAGGCAGAGGTGGAGAAATGGGGGGAAAAGAAGCGAGAAAAGGCAAAGATCGGGGCGGGCAGGCAGGGCAGGCCCGGGGTGGAGAAAATCCGGGCTGGGGTTAAAATCGCCTTTATTTTTCATTTTTCATTTTTAATTTTTAGGGTTTTTTTAGTGCTTTGTTCCCAGGCGGGTCCGGGGGGTTCTGGAGCAGAGACCGAGCGGGGGCCGGGCCTGCCCTCCCCCCCCCGCCCCTCCCCAGGGGTTCCTCCCCTCCAAAATCCCAATTCCGCCCCCGGGCCCTGAAAATCAGAGAGAAAGAGGAAAATTCCATTCCTGGCGGTCCGTGAGCGTTTCCACCTGAAATACCCCAAACCCGGGACCTGCCTTGGTTCCACCGCAGCCTGAAACCTCAGCGCTCGTCCGGAATTCTGGGAACCGGGAAATTAATTTTATTTGGGAAATTCCTCCCGTTTCGGGCAATTCCTCCCATTTTGGGCAATTCCTCCCATTTTTGCCAATTCCTCCCATTTTTGCCAATTCCTCCCATTTTGGGCAATTCCTCCCATTTTTGCCAATTCCTCCCATTTTGGGCAATTCCTCCCATTTTTGCCAATTCCTCCCATTTTTGCCAATTCCTCCCATTTTAGCAATTCCTCCCATTTTAGCAATTCCTCCCATTTTGGGAAATTCCTCCCATTTTTGCCAATTCCTCCCGTTTCGGGCAATTCCTCCCATTTTAGCAATTCCTCCCATTTTTGCCAATTCCTCCAATTTTTGCCAATTCCTCCCATTTTAGCAATTCCTCCCATTTTGGGCAATTCCTCCCATTTTTGCCAATTCCTCCCATTTTTGCCAATTCCTCCCATTTTTGCCAGTTCCTCCCATTTTTTCACCCCAATTCCTGGCAATTCCCTTTTAATTTTTTTTCCCCCTCCCGATTCCTTCCCTGGGATCATGCAGAGAGGAAAGGGTTCGGGAAAGGGAGGTGGGAAAAGGAACCAAAAAAATCCCTTTGGGGCTCCAGGAGCGCCGGGCAGGTGGAGGGACGGACAGACGGACAGACGGACAGACAGACAGACAGACAGTCTGACAGACAGACGGACAGACGGACGCGGGCCGAGGGATCCCGCGGGTCTGGGAGATTTTGGGGCGAATAAAAGAATTATTTCATAGCCCCCGCTCGAAGCCACCCCGGTATTTTTAACTGGCTGTACACAGATTTTTTTTAATTTTTCCCTTTTCCCTCTGTTTTCTCCCCAAAATTCCTGCTGGGGAAAAGCTTCGCCTAAACCCCCCACAGGCAGCTTCGACTCTTTTCCCTGGTGCGGGTGAACCCGGAGATTTCTGCCTTTTGACCCCAAAACCGCCATAAAATTCCCTTTTCTGCGGCTTTTATTGGGAGCAGCCGCGGCAGCTTTGGGGAGAGAAACCCGCTGGAAATGGGGCTGGGAGCGGGGATGGCAACGGGGAAAACCCCAAATATCCCCCAAACAACCCCAAATCACCCCTAAAAAAAAAAAAAAACAACAACAAAAAAACCCAAAAAAAACCCCAAACCAAACCAAACCAAAAAACCCAAACCGCGATCTCTGCGCTGGCAGAAAAAAAAAATTCACGCAAAAATCAAAAATTCAATTTGCACAAGGAAAAAAAAAACCCAAAAATCCGCCCAGTTCCAACCTCCCGAAGCTCCTGTTCCCCCTTTTTTTCCCTTTTTCCCCCTTTTTCCCCCTTTTTCCCCTTTTTTCCCCCTTTTCCCCCTTTTTTCCCTTTTCCCTTTCCCCTCCCGGCCCCTCCCGGCGCTGTTTGCCGAGGCTCTCGCCCCATTCCCGGCAGGAAAGGTCGGGCTGGAGCCGAGGTCAAGGCCAAGTTGAAAGTTAAAGAAGGGAAAAAAAAAAAGTTTAAAAAGCTCCGAGCTCTTCGGAGCCGCGGGCACCTCTCGGACCTGGCCGAGATTTGGGGGAAAAACTCCGGATTTGTCCCAGATTTGAGGCTGAATTCGGATCCGCGGCCGGAGGAATTCCCTGTGAGTTTTCAGCCCTTGAATTCCTTTTATTTTATTTGGTTTTTAGCGCTGAGGATTTCCCTGTCTGTTTTCAGCCTTTAAATTTATTTGGTTTTTTAACGCTGAGGATTTTGCTGTGAATTTCCAGCCCTTGAATTCATTTTAATTTATTTGTTTTTTAGCGCTGAAGATTTCCCTGCGAGTTTTCAGCCTTTAAATTTATTTGGTTTTTAGCGCTGAGGATTTCCCTGCGAGTTTTCAGCCCTTTAATTTATTTGGTTTTTAGCGCTGAGGGTTTTTCTGTGCGTTTTCAGCCCTTGAATTCCTTTTGATTTATTTGTATTTTTAACGCCGATGATTTCCCTGCCAGTTTTCAGCCCTTGAATTCCTTTTAATTAATTTGGGTTTTTTTTAACGCTGGGGATTTTTCTGCGAGTTTTCAGCCCTTGAATTCCCTTTGATTTATTTAATTTTTAGCGCTGAGGGTTTCCCTGCGAGTTTGGAACCCTTTAAAACATTTGATTTTTAACGCTGAGGATTTTCCTGTCTCTTTTCAGCCCTTTAATTTATTTGATTTTCACCTCTGAAGATTTCGCCGCCGCTTCCCAGCCCTTGAATTCCCTTTGATTTATTTGGTTTTTAGCGCTCAGGATTCTCAGCCCTTTCGGTGCCTTTGATTTTTAGTTTTTTTTTAGTTTTATTTTTAATGCACAAAGGAAGAAAATCTGGAGAGGGATCGGCCGCGCACGGACAACCAGAAAAACCAGGAGACGGAGCGAAAATGGGACAAAAATCGGATTTTATTCCCTGTCCCGAGGGCTCGCGGTGAGCGGGGCTTTGCTGCCCCGGGCAGGAATTCTCTTTTTTCACCCCAAAACCGCCCTTCGCTTCATTTATTACATTTTTTCCCCCAAACTCCTTTTAAATTTCGAGCCGGCTGTGCTTTTACAAACGCGATTTCCAGCCCGACAATGAGATTTTCCTTCTTTGAGGATTTCAGAGAAAATTCCGGTGTTTAAAGCAAGACCAACGCGTTTATCTTAAATGAAAAAAAATCTGAATTCTTCACCAGCTCCTCTCTCAATGACCGACATGAAAATCATCCAGCGCCCTTATCACTTTGCAGCCGTTCTTTTATTGTATTCTCCACAGGATCCATTTAATATTTATCCCATCTGGAGCCTGAAAAATCCCTGGAACAACTTTTTAAAGTCTGGGATTTTATTTGATTTTTTTTTTTTTTAAAAGCAATTGGATCCGAACCATCATCACAAAACACAAGGGGGAAAAAAAACCCCAAACCCAACCCAAACCCCAAAGCAGTTTGAAGAGGAGATAAAAAAAAAATAAATTGGAACTCCTGAAAGGCTTCACGTTTGGAAATAATCAATGGCTGGAAAATTGGATTCTGGCTCTGGAAGGGAGCCCAGCTCCTCGCTTGCTGATTCTGGCAAGATTTCGGGGAGCAAAAAATCAAACCAAGGCCAACATTTTGGGTCATTTTGATCTTTTATTTCTTTTTTCCCCAATTCTGTGCTCAGCTCCGGCCCCCCGTGCCCGCCCGGGGCTGCTCGGGGTTTGTGGGTGCGGCTCTTTCTGTGCGCGGGGCCGAATTTGGGGGTTCCAGCGCATTTTTGGTGGATCCTTTGAACAGATCCTGGCAGGGGAACAGAGAGCCCGGCCCCGCCCGGCTGCGGGGGCCCCGGAGCCGCTCCCGGGGGCACCCCAGACCCGGGGATTTGGTAGGGTCAGGTTTGGGGAGAGATTTTGGGGTGGCTCCAGACCTGAGGGTTCTGTAGGATCAGTTTTGGGGTGGATGGGGGGGATTCCAGACCCAGGGATCTCTTGGATCCATTCTGGGGGCAGATTTTGGGGTGGTTCCAGACCCAGGACTCTGTAGGGTCAGGTTTGGGGTGGATCCCAGACCCGGGATTCTCTTGGATCCATTGTGGGGTGGATGGCGGCGATTCCAGACCTGGGGTTTGTCTTCGATCCATTTTGGGGTGGATGTGGGGGATTCCAGACCTGGGGCTCTGTAGGGTCAGGTTTGGGGGTGGATGTGGGGGACCCTAGACCTGGGATTCTCTTGGATCCATTGTGGGGTGGATGCGGGCAATTCCAGACCTGGGGTTGTCTTTGATCCCTTTTGGGGTGGATGTGGGGGATCCAGACCCGGGGTTCTCTTGGATCCGTTTGGGGCAGATAGGGGCGATTCCAGACCTGGGATTGTCTTGGATCCCTTTAGGGGACAGATTTTGGGGTGGCTCCAGACCTGAGGGTTCTGTTGGATCCGGTTTGGGGTGGATGGGGGCGATTTCAGACTCAGGAGATTTCTTGGATCGTTTCAGGGAGAGATTTTGGGGATCCATCCATCCATCCATCCATCCATCCATCCATCCATCCATCCATCATCCATCCATCCATCCATCATCCATCCATCATCATCATCCATCCATCCATCATCCATCCATCCATCCATCATCCATCCATCATCCATCCATCATCCATCCATCATCCATCCATCCATCCATCATCCATCCATCATCCATCCATCCATCCATCATCCATCCATCATCCATCATCCATCCATCCATCCATCATCCATCCATCCATCCATCCATCCATCCATCATCCATCCATCCATCCATCCATCATCCATCCATCCATCCATCCATCCATCCATCATCCATCCATCATCCATCCATCCATCCATCATCCATCCATCATCCCATCATCCATCCATCATCATCCATCCATCCATCCATCATCCATCCATCATCCATCATCCATCCATCATCATCCATCCATCCATCCATCATCCATCCATCCATCATCCATCCATCCATCATCCATCCATCCATCCATCCATCCATCATCCATCCATCATCCATCCATCCATCCATCCATCCATCCATCCATCCATCCATCATCCATCATCCATCATCCATCCATCCATCATCCATCCATCCATCCATCATCCATCCATCCATCCATCCATCCATCCATCCATCCATCCATCATCCATCCATCATCCATCATCCATCCATCCATCCATCCATCCATCCATCCATCCATCATCCATCCATCCATCCATCCATCCATCATCCATCATCCATCATCCATCATCCATCCATCCATCCATCCATCCATCCATCATCCATCCATCCATCCATCATCCATCCATCCATCATCCATCCATCCATCCATCCATCCATCCATCCATCCATCATCCATCATCCATCCATCCATCCATCCATCCATCCATCCATCCATCCATCATCCATCCATCCATCATCCATCATCCATCCATCCATCCATCCATCCATCCATCATCCATCCATCCATCCATCATCCATCCATCATCCATCCATCCATCATCCATCATCCATCCATCCATCCATCCATCCATCATCCATCATCCATCATCCATCATCCATCATCCATCCATCCATCCATCCATCCATCCATCATCCATCCATCCATCCATCATCCATCCATCCATCATCCATCCATCCATCCATCCATCCATCCATCCATCCATCATCCATCATCCATCCATCCATCCATCCATCCATCCATCCATCCATCCATCCATCATCCATCCATCCATCATCCATCATCCATCCATCCATCCATCCATCCATCCATCCATCCATCCATCATCCATCCATCCATCCATCCATCCATCCATCCATCCATCATCCATCCATCCATCCATCATCCATCCATCCATCCATCATCCATCCATCCATCCATCCATCCATCCATCCATCCATCATCCATCCATCCATCCATCCATCCATCCATCCATCATCCATCCATCATCCATCCATCATCCATCCATCCATCCATCATCCATCCATCCATCCATCCATCCATCCATCCATCCATCCATCCAACATCCATCCATCCATCCATCCATCCATCCATCCATCCATCCATCATCCATCATCCATCCATCCATCCATCATCCATCCATCATCCATCCATCCATCCATCCATCCATCCATCCATCCATCCATCATCCATCATCCATCCATCCATCCATCCATCCATCATCCATCCATCCATCCACCCATCCATCCATCCATCCAACATCCATCCATCCATCCATCCATCCATCCATCCATCCATCCATCCATCATCCATCCATCCATCCATCCATCCATCCATCCATCATCCATCCATCCATCATCCATCCATCCATCATCCATCCATCCATCATCCATCCATCCATCCATCCATCCATCCATCCATCCATCCATCCATCATCCATCCATCATCCATCCATCCATCCATCCATCCATCCATCATCCATCCATCATCCATCCATCCATCATCCATCCATCCATCCATCCATCATCCATCCATCCATCATCCATCATCCATCCATCATCCATCCATCATCCATCCATCCATCCATCCATCCATCATCCATCATCCATCATCCATCCATCCATCCATCCATCATCCATCATCCATCATCCATCCATCCATCCATCATCCATCATCCATCCATCCATCATCCATCATCCATCCATCCATCATCCATCCATCCATCCATCCATCATCCATCATCCATCATCCATCATCCATCCATCCATCATCCATCCATCCATCCATCCATCCATCCATCCATCCATCCATCATCCATCCATCATCCATCCATCCATCCATCCATCCATCCATCCATCATCCATCCATCATCCATCCATCATCCATCCATCCATCCATCCATCCATCCATCATCCATCCATCCATCCATCATCCATCATCCATCATCCATCATCCATCCATCCATCATCCATCCATCCATCCATCCATCATCCATCATCCATCCATCCATCCATCCATCCATCCATCCATCCATCCATCCATCCATCATCCATCATCCATCCATCCATCATCCATCCATCCATCCATCCATCCATCCATCCATCCATCCATCCATCATCCATCCATCCATCCATCCATCCATCCATCATCCATCCATCATCCATCCATCCATCCATCCATCCATCCATCCATCCATCCATCATCCATCATCCATCATCCATCCATCATCCATCCATCCATCATCCATCATCCATCCATCCATCATCCATCCATCCATCCATCCATCCATCCATCCATCCATCATCCATCCATCCATCCATCCATCCATCCATCCATCCATCATCCATCCATCCATCCATCCATCCATCCATCCATCCATCCATCCATCCATCATCCATCATCCATCCATCCATCCATCCATCCATCCATCATCCATCCATCCATCATCCATCATCCATCATCCATCCATCCATCCATCCATCATCCATCATCCATCATCCATCCATCCATCATCCATCCATCCATCATCCATCATCCATCATCCATCCATCATCCATCCATCCATCCATCCATCCATCCATCCATCCATCATCCATCATCCATCCATCATCCATCCATCCATCCATCCATCCATCCATCCATCCATCATCCATCATCCATCCATCCATCCATCCATCCATCATCCATCATCCATCCATCATCCATCCATCCATCCATCCATCCATCATCCATCCATCCATCCATCCATCCATCCATCCATCATCCATCGGGTTGGGTTAGGATTAGGATTGGGTTTAGGGTTGGGTTAGGATTCGGTTTAGGTTTAGGGTTAGGGACTCAGCCCGTGCTGCGGGGTTTGAGCTCCCCCAGTCCCAGTTCCCCCCAGTTCCCCCCAGTTCCTCCCTGGGTCCGGTTCGCGCTCCCGGAGTGAGGCGGGAACAGGAACAGCCAAGGACTGGGAATGCCGCGCAAAGGTGAGGGACAGGAACTGGGAGTGAACTGGGAATGGACTGGGAATGGACTGGGAACCCAGCGGGAAGTGACTGGGCCTGAACTGGTAAATAGCTGGGAAGAAAATGGGAATGCAGTCAGAATAAAATGGGAATGGAGTGGGCTCCCGGGGTGTCACGGCCGTGTCCCCTCCCGGGTGTCCCGGTGTCACAGCCGTGTCCCCTCCCGTGTCCCCTCCCGGGTGTCCCTGCCGGTGTCGCGGCCGTGTCCCCTCCCCGGGGCCGGGACAGGGAGCGGGGACAAAGTCCGCGCGCTGTCCCCGCGCTGTGCCGGTCCTTGTCGCAGGGAGGAGGGAGGAGGGAGGGAGGAGAGAGGGACGCTCGGGAGTCTCCCCGTTCGCTCCTCGGGCTGCAGCCGGGGCTGGGGGGCTCGGGGGGCTCCGAGGGTTCCCGGGATTCCGGGGGCTCCGGGGGCTCGGGGGGCTCCGAGGATTCCCAAAGTTTCAGGGGATCCAGGAGTTCCGGGGGCTCCAGAGATCCCCGAGGTTTCAGGGGGTCCGGGGGCTCCGAGGATTCCGGGGGTCCCGAGGGCTCCAGGGGTCCCCGAGGTTTCAGGGGCTCCAGGGGCTCCAGGGGAGGCGAGGACGCCCCAAAAGGCGCCAAAAATACCCCAGAAGTGCCCCCAAAAATGCCTCAAAAATGCCCCCAAAAATGCCCCCCAAAATGCTCCCAAAAATGCCCCAAAAGTGCCCCAAAAATGGCCCCGAAGTGACCCCAAAAATGCCCCCAAATGCCCCAAAATCTCCTCGGCTTTCCGGAGTTTCGGGATTTCCGGCGCCACCCTCTGCCCGAACTCGGGATTATTCCGCTTTCCTCTTCTTTTTTTTTTTTTTTTTAATTTATTTTTCTTCTTCCTGACAAATTTACCAGGGGAGGGAACGGGACCCGCTTGGGAAAACTCCGGATTTTCCTTCTGGAATCATCCCCAGACCTTTCCCATCCCAATTTTCCCTTTCCCACCCCAATTTCCCCTTTCCCATCCCAATTTCCCTTTCCCATCCCAATTTTCCCTTTCCCATCCCAATTTCCCCTTTCCCATCCCAATTTTCCCTTTTCCCACCCCAATTTCAAAGCAATCTCCACAGCTTGGACTCCATCAGAGAGGAAAATCCAATTTTTGGGGGTGTTTTTTCATTAATTCCTTCATTTTTCCTTCAATTAAATTAACTTTCCTTCATTTTTCCTTCATTTTTCCTTCATTTTCCTTCATTTTTCCTTAATTTTCCTTTATTTTCCTTCCAAACCCAAGGGACAAAAATGGTGTGAAAATAGAATAAAGTAAAGTAAAATAAAAATAAAATAAAAAATTAAGTAAAAATTAAAAATAAAGTAAAATAAAATAAAGTAAAATAAAATAGAATAAAATAAAAAGAAAATTAAGAAAAAGAAAATAAAAATAAAACAAAACAAAATAAAATAAAATAAAATAAAACAAAACAAAATAAAATAAAATAAAATAAGATAAGATAAGATAAAATAAAATAAATAAAAAAAATGAACCAATAACACTAAAAATAATAGAAATAAAATTTCAAAATTTAAAAGTAATAACAATACGATTTAACGTTTAACCCTTTAACCTTTCCCCTTTAACCCTTTCCCTCCCGGAAAGGCGGAGCCCTTCCGGCACGCGGCGGCGATTGATGACGTCACTGACAGCGCGGATGACGTACACGACGCGCCCAATGACGTAACACGGCGCGCTCGAGGCGTCACGCGTCTCGCGCGATGACGTTTCCGCGTCGCGCTCGATGACGTCTCCGCGTCGCGCTCGATGACGTGTCCGCGGCGGCGGCGGCGGGGCCGGGATGCACCGGCGGGGGGTGGGGGCGGGGGCGATCGCCAGGAGGAAACTGACCGAGGTCAGCGGGACCGGGAATGGGAACGGGAACGGGGACTGGGAACGGGAACGGGAACGGGAACGGGGGACAGGGGCCGGGGGTTGGGGACAGGGCTGGGAACGGGAGCGGGACTGGGGACACGGGACAGGGGCCGGGGGTTGGGGACAGGGCTGGGAACGGGAACGGGGACGGGGGCCGGACCGCGGGGCCCGGGAGGGCTCGGGGGCTCTGAGGGGACCCCAGACCCGCGGCCCGGGCAGCGCGGCCAGAGCCGGGGCTGGGCTCGGAGCCCCGGGGAGGAACGGGCGGCTCGGCTCGGCTCTGCCCGGCTCGGCATGACCCGGCTCGGGCTGTCCCGGGTCGGGATTGTCCCGGGTCAGTCTGTCCCGGGTCAGTCTGTCCCGCCGTGCCGTGCGCTGACCCGCTCTCCCCCCAGGCCAAGTACAAGGAGCGCGGCACGGTGCTGGCTGAGGACCAGCTGGCCCAGGTGGGAACTGCAGCGCGGCCCGGCTGCCCCATCCCTGTCCTGTCCCTGTGTCCGTGTGTCTGTCTGTGTCCGTGTGTCCGTGTCCCATTCCTGTCCCTGTGTCTGTGTGTCTGTCCCCATCCCTGTCCGTGTGTCCCTGTCCCATTCCTCTCCCTGTCCCTCCCATCCATTCCCAGCCCATTTCCCGTTCCCAGTGCCGCATCCCATCCCCAATCCCGCTGTGCCTGTTCCTCGCTCCCATCCCGTGTCCCATTCCCGTGTCCCATCCCGTGTCCGTCTGTCCCAGATGTCCAGGCAGCTGGAGACGTTCCGCACGCACCTGCAGGCCTTCGCCTCCAAGCACAAGCAGGAGATTCGCCGCAGCCCCGAGTTCCGCCTGCAGTTCCAGCACATGTGCGCCGCCATCGGCGTCGACCCGCTGGCCTGTGAGCGCGGGGACACGGGGACAGGGGACAGGGACAGGGGACAACGGGGACAGGGACAGGGACAGGGACAGGGACAGGGACAGGGACTGGGGACAGGGGACAGGACAGGGACAGGGGGATAATGGGAATGGGGGGACAATGGGGACAGGGACAGGGGGACACAGGGACACCAGGACAGGGACAGGGACAGGGACACAGGGACAGGGACTGGGGACAATGGGGACACAGACAGGGACAGGGATGGGGACAGGGACAGGGGGATGGGGACAGGGATGGGGACAGGGATGGGGACAGGGGGACAACGGGGACAGGGGGACAGGGGGACAATGGGAATGGGGGGACAATGGGGACAGGGACGGGGACAGGGGGACACAGGGACACCAGGACAGGGACAGGGACAGGGATGGGGACAGGGACACAGGGACACCAGGACAGGGACAGGGACAGGGACGGGGACAGGGACACAGGGACACCAGGACAGGGACAGGGACAGGGACGGGGACAGGGACAGGGACGGGGACAGGGACAGGGACAGGGATGGGGACAGGGACAGGGACAGGGATGGGACAGGGGGACAACGGGGACAGGGGGACAGGGACAGGGGGATAATGGGAATGGGGGGACAATGGGGACAGGGAGAGGGAGAGGGACAGGGACAGGGGGACAATGGGGACACGGACAGGACAGGGACAGGGGACAGGACAGGGACATGGGGACAATGGGAATGGGGGGACAATGGGGACAGGGACAGGGACAGGGATGGGGACAGGGACAGGGATGGGGACATGGGGATGGGGACATGGGGACAATGGGAATGGGGGGACAATGGGGACAGAGGAACAGGGACAGGGGGATGGGGACAGGGACAGGGGGACACAGGGACACCAGGACAGGGACACGGGGACAATGGGGGGGATAACGGGGGGGACAGTAGGGGGGGAGTGGGGGGGACAGCAGTGGGGACAGCTGGGGGAACCGGGGGGGCTCTGGGGCCATCCCAGGGGGGCCGTCCTGGGGGACAGCAGGGGGAAAAACAGGGGGGACAAAGATGGGGACAGTGGGGGGACAGCGAGGACAGTGTGGGGCACAGACCCCAGCCCGGTGTCCCAGATCCCATCCCTGGCTCGGGGATGCCAGACCCCAGCCCGGTGTCCTTCTGCCCCCAGCTGGAAAAGGGTTCTGGGCCGAGGTGCTGGGAGTCGGAGACTTCTACTACGAGCTGGGCGTGCAGATCATCGAGGTGTGCCTGGCGCTGCGGCACCGCAACGGAGGTGGGCAGGGGCGGGGAGCAGCCCTGACCCCAGGGATCCAGCCCTGACCCCAGGGATCCAGCCCTGACCCCAGGGATCCATCACTGACCCCAGGGATCCAGCACTGACCCCAGGGATCCAGCCCTGACCCCAGGGATCCAGCCCTGACCCCAGGGATCCATCAGCCCTGACCCCAGGGATCCACCCCTGATCTGGGATCCAGCCCTGACCCCAGGGATCCATCACTGATCTGAGATCCAGCCCTGACCCCAGGGATCCATCATCCCTCATCCCAGGGTTCCATCATCCCTGATCCCAGGGATCCACCCCTAATCTGGGATCCACCCCGATCCAGGATCCATCCCCGATCCCAGAGATCCAGCCCTGATCCAGGATCCACCCCTGATCCGGAATCCATCCCTCACCCTTGGGATCCAGGCACCCTCTGATCCCACAGATCCATCTGCCCTGATCCCAGGGCCCCCCGATGCCCGCGATCCCCCATTCCCTGATCCCAGAGACCCAGTCATTATCCCGGGGGCCCATCCCTGATCCCAGGGGATCCCGGGGATCCACCCCCAGTCCCAGAGATCCCATCAATCCCATCCCTCCGTGGGAAGAGGGACCAATCCCAGGGATCCCAGCCGTGTCCAGAGGGTCGGGATTCCCGGCGGGGGCGTTCTTCATCCCAAAGGGCAATTCACCCCGGGAACAAGCCCGAATCCCTAAAAATCCCATAAAAATCCCATAAAATCCCCCAAAATCCCATAAAAATCCCAAAAAAATCCCAGCGTGGGCCCGTGCTGCAGGGCTGATCACGCTGGAGGAGCTGCAGGCGCAGGTGCTCAAGGGCCGCGGGAAGTTTGCGCAGGACGTCAGCGCGTGAGTGGGGACGGGAATGCCGGGAATTCCTCGGGAATTCCTGGGAATCAGGGCGTGAGTGGGGACGGGAATGCCGGGAATGCTGGGAATTCCCGGGAATCAGCACCTGAGTGGGGATGGGAATGCCAGAAATTCTGGGAATTCCTTGGGAATCAGCACCTGAGTGGGGATGGGAATGCCGGGAATTCCTTGGGAATCAGCGCCTGAGTGGGGATGGGAATTTTCTCCCTAAAAACCAACCCCAGGGTAATTTTTCCCCACAAATCCAACCCCAGGAAGATTTTTCCCTAAAAACCAACCCCAGCAGGATTTTTCCCCATAAATCCAACTCTGGGATGATTTTTCCCCACAAATCCAATCCCAGCAGGATTTTTCCCCATAAATCCAACTCTGGGATGATTTTTCCCCACAAACCCAGCCCCAGCAGGATTTTCCCCCACAAATCCAATCCCAGGATGATTTTTCCCCACAAAGCCAGCCCCGGGAGGATTTTCCCACTGGAGCTGTGAGGAAGGGACGGGGTCACTCCCCACAGAAGCAGATTTTTAGTTGAAAACCCCCATTTTTGGGGCTGAGCCCCCAAGGCCGCCCAGCTGCCAAAACCCCGTCCCTGCGCGGCGGCAATTCCCGGATTTTGGGGCGCTCCCGGAATGGCCGCTGGAATTCCCGTGTCCCCAGGGATGATCTGCTCCGCGCCATCAAGAAGCTGAAGGTCCTGGGCAGCGGCTTCGGGATCATCCCCGTGGGGGGAACGTTCCTGGTGCAGTCGGTGCCGGCCGAGCTCAGCATGGACCACACGGTGGTGCTGCAGCTGGCCGAGGTGGGAACGCTGGGGATACTGGGAATACTGGGAATGGGAATGCTGGGAATGGGAATGGGGCCTGGCTCAGCATGGATCACACGGTGGTGCTGCAGCTGGCCGAGGTGGGAACGCTGGGAATACTGGGAACGCTGGGAATGGGAATGCTGGGAATGGGAATGCTGGGAATGGGAATGCTGGGATTGGGAACGCTGGGAATGCTGGGAATGGGATTGGGAATGCTGGGAATGGGATTGGGAATGCTGGGAATGCTGGGAATGCTGGGAATGCGGATTGGGAATGCGATTGGGAATGCTGGGAATGGGATTGGGAATGCTGGGAATGGGAATGCTGGGAATGGGAATGGGAATGCTGGGAATGGGAATGGCACCTGGCTGAACATGGATCACACGGTGGTGCTGCAGCTGGCCGAGGTGGGAACGCTGGGAACGCTGGGATTTGGAATGCTGGGAATGGGGATTGGGAATGCTGGGAATGGGGATTGGGAACGCTGGGAATGGGGATTGGGAATGCTGGGAATGGGAATGCTGGGAATGCTGGGAATGGGGATTGGGAATGCTGGGAATGGGGATTGGGAATGCTGGGAATGGGAATGGGAATGCTGGGAATGGGAATGCTGGGAATGCTGGGAATGCTGGGAATGGGGATTGGGAATGCTGGGAATGGGAATGCTGGGAATGGGATTGGGAATGGGATTGGGAATGGGATTGGGATTGGGAATGCTGGGAATGGGAATGGGGCCTGGCTCAACATGGATCACACGGTGGTGCTGCAGCTGGCCGAGGTGGGAACGCTGGGGATGGGAATGGCACCAGGAATGGGGATTGGGAATGGGGATTGATGGGAATGACACCTGGGAATGGGGATTGGTGGGAATGACACCTGGGAATGGGGATTGGTGGGAATGACACCTGGGAGTGGGGATTGGTGGGAATGACACCTGGGAATGACACCTGGGAATGGGGAATTGCTGCTTCCAGGACTGGGAACTGGGATGGGATCAGGCTCGTGGGCAAAGCTGCCGAATGTGGGTTTAAACCTGGGTGAAAAAGAGCCAGAAAATCCTGGTGCTTCCATGAAAAACCGGGATTGGGCCGGGCTGGGCCGGGACCGAAGGGTCCCTGCTCTGCTGGGCCTGGGCTGACGCCCAGACGGATTTTTCCTGGGTTTTTTTTTCCCAGAAAAAAGGATTTGTGACAGTCAGCGAGATCCGGGACAGCCTCAAGTGGGAGACGGAGAGAGCCAAGCAGGTGCTGGTAGGTGGGGATGGGAAACTGGGAAACTGGGAATGGGAAACTGGGAACGGGAAACTGGGGATGGGGATGGGAAACTGGGAACGGGAAACGGGGGATGGGAAACTGGGAACGGGAAACGGGGGATGGGAAACTGGGAACGGGAAAGTGGGGATGGGAAACTGGGGATGGGAAACTGGGAAACTGGGGATGGGAAACTGGGAATGGGGATGGGAAACTGGGAAACTGGGAATGGGAAACTGGGAACGGGAAAGTGGGGATGGGGATGGGAAACTGGGAATGGGATGGGAAACTGGGAATGGGAAACTGGGAATGGGATGGGAAACTGGGGATGGGAAACTGGGGATGGGGATGGGAAACTGGGAATGGGGATGGGAAACTGGGAATGGGAAAGTGGGGATGGGGATGGGAAACTGGGAATGGGGATGGGAAACTGGGAAACTGGGAATGGGATGGGAAACTGGGAATGGGGATGGGAAACTGGGACTGGGGATGGGAAACTGGGAAACTGGGAATGGGATGGGAAACTGGGAACAGGAAACTGGGAATGGGGATGGGAAACTGGGAATGGGAAACTGGGAATGGGAAAGTGGGGATGGGGATGGGAAACTGGGAATGGGGATGGGAAACTGGGAATGGGGATGGGAAACTGGGAATGGGAAACTGGGGATGGGATGGTAATGGGAGCAGCAACGGCAACTCAGCTCATCCCAGTCATTCCCAGCCCATCCAAGCCCATTCCCAATCCCATTTTTCCATTCCAGGATCACCTGCTGAGGGAGGGCATGGCCTGGCTGGATCCCATTCCCATTTTTCCCGTTTTTCCAGGATCACCTGCTGAGGGAGGGCATGGCCTGGCTGGATCCCATTCCCATTATTTTTCCCGTTTTTCCCGTTTTTGCAGGATCACCTGCTGAGGGAGGGCATGGCCTGGCTGGATCCCATTCCCATTATTCCCATTTTTCCCGTTTTTCCCGTTTTTGCAGGATCACCTGCTGAGGGAGGGCATGGCCTGGCTGGACGCGCAGGCCCCGGCCGAGCCGCAGTTCTGGCTGCCCGCGCTCTTCTCGGAGCTGCACGGCCCGGAGAGCGCGGCCGGGCCCTGAGCGCCCGGCAGCCCCGGAGTCCTTGGAAACCCGCCCGGAATCCCTCCCAGGATCCTCGGGAATCACCCTGGAATCCTCGGGAATCACCCCGGAATCCCTCCCAGGATCCTCGGGAATCACCCCTGGAATCCCGCCCGGAATCCCTCCCAGGATCCTCGGGAATCACCCCTGGAATCCTCGGAATCCCAGCCAGAATCCCTCCCAGGATCCTCGGGAATCCCTCCTGGAATCCCTGAGAATCACCTCTGGAATCCTGGCTGGAATCCCCTCCTAGAGTCCTCGGGAATCCCTCCCAGGATCCTCAGGAATCCCCCCTTTGAATCCCTTCTGGGATCCTTGGGAATCTCCTTCCCGGAGTCCTTGGGAATTCTTCCTGGAGTCCTCCGAATCCCGGCTGGAATCCCCCCCAGGATCCTGAGGATTCCCCTCTGGAATCACCCCTGGGATCCCCTGGAATCCCCCCTGGAGTCCTCTGGAATCCCCGGGAATCCTCAGGATCCCTCCTATTCCCTCAATCCCAGGGACAGCAGGACTGGGAATAAAAGTTTTGTAAGAAGTTCCTGAGTTTGGGAAGTTCTGTGGGATCAGGCCCTGCTGGAATCACCCCCTGCTTTTGGGTGGAAAAGCCCCAGATTAGGGAACAGGAGGAAAAGGAGCTGAGGGTGGAGTCTCAGAGGATGCCAGTGGGATCTGGCTCTGGAATTTTGGCTCCCAGCAGTGGGAAAAGGGCCCTGGGAAGTCGTTATTCCATAAGAATTCCCACCAAGGAACACCACAGGCTCCGTTCTGCCAAAACAGAATTTATTGCACAAAGGAAAAAACCGAAAAAACCAAAAAAGGAAACACAACCCCCCCAAAAAAAACCAAAAAAAAAAATTAATTTCAATCTTCTGCACAGCGGGGAGCAGCCGGGATCTCCGCGTGCCTTTGCTGCTCCCAGCTCCGTGCCAGCCTCCAAAAATCTGGTTTTTAAAAATGCCTGCAGGATTGTCACTGGGCTGGGGACACCCCCGGGGACAGCAGGCAATTCCCAGCCCTGGGAAAGCTGCTCGGGTGACACACAGGTGACACAGGTGACACAGGTGACACACAGGAGGTGGCACCGGCCCCGGGGTGGCAGCTCGGCCTCCCCCCGAGGGTTAAATCCAAACCAGCCCCAGGATTTGGGTGAAGAAAGGGGAAACAATTCCCGAGGTTTTCCCGGGAAAAGCACAAAAATTCCCCATTTCCCACCAGGGAAATTCCTCACCGAGGAAATTCCCCATTTCCTACCAGGGAAATTTCCCATTTCCCACCAGGGAAATTCCCCATTTCCCACAAGGCAAATTTCTCCATTTCCTACCTGGGAAATTGCCCCATTTCCTACCAGGAAAATTCCCCATTCCTACCAGGGAAATTCCCATTTTCCAGCAGGGAAATTCTAATTTTCCACCAGGGAAATTCCCATTTCCCACCTGGGAAATTCTCATTTCCCACCAGTGAAATTCCTCATTTCCCACCAGTGAAATTCCCATTTCCTACCAGGGAAAGTCCCCATTTCCCACCAGGGAAATTCCCCATTTTCTGCCAGGGAAATTCCCATTTCCTACCAGGGAAATTCTAATTTTCCACCAGGGAAATTCCCTGCTTCCCACCTGGGAAATTCTCGTTTCCCACCAGGGAAATTCCCCATTTCCCACCAGGGAAATTCCCATTTTCCACCTGGTAAATTCTCATTTCCCACCAGTGAAATTCCTCATTTCCCACCAGGGAAATTCCCCATTTCCCACAAGGGAAATTTCCCCATTTCTGACCTGAGAAATTCCCATTTCCCACCAGGAAAATGTCCCTAAAATCCACAATTCCAGGGGGAATTGTCACCTCCAGGCCGGCTGGGCGGGTGGCACTGCCACTGCCACCTCTGCGTGCCACCCGCGGCGCCGACCCCGCTCTCGGCGGTCCCAAAAACGCAGAATTTGACAAAGTTTGGCAAAGAGTCTGTGCCAGAGTCCAGCAGGGACTGTCCCTCCCTCCCTCCGTGGGGTGGCAGCAGGGAGGGAGGGGACAGGAGGGGACAGGGAGGTGGCACTGACCCCAGGTGGGACACAGAGAATTCCAGGTGAGGAAAGAACGGCTCCACCAGGAGAAAAGCCCTCCTGAAAGGCTAAATTGAGTGTGACAGAAACCATCAAACTGATCTCAGCTCTGCCCTCCTCATCCTCCCTTCCCCAGACCTCCAGGCTGAACAAATCCATGGATTCCTGCAGTTCCCACTTTCCACATGAAGTCTCCAAAGTGCCCCAGGGCTCGAGTAAAGCTTTGGGGAAGGAGCCCCAACTCCAGCAGTGAGAATTCCTTTATCTTTGGTCTGCCTAGAAGAAAGACACCAGGGAGGCCCCAGCTCTCCCAGATTCCACCTGGACACACCTTGGGCTATCCAAGCACTCCCACAGCTCCAGGGAAGGGCTCCCTCCCTGCCCAGGAGCAGAAAAGCTCTCAAGGATTTGCAGTCTAGAGCTCATTCTTTAATCGAACGGAGGAAAAAAAAAAAAAAAAACCTGGAAAAAAACAAACCAAAACAAAACAAAACAAAAAAACCCCAAAAAAATCCCCAACCAGTGTAGGTGTTCTCCAAAAAAACCCCAAAAAACAACCTGATGCCACATGCCAGGAAGTACCTTTGTCCAAGAGGAGCCTGTCCCGAGCTGGGCTTTGTCTCTTTTTGGGAATTCTCCTCGGGGGATCCTCGGGGCGCTCTCCCGGCGCTGTCCCCGCCCCGGCCTGGCTGTGCTGCAGTCCCGGGCCGGGCTGGGCCCTCCTAGGCCTTGGGGCAGCCCTGGGGCTCGGGCTCGGCCTCCGAGGAGCTGCTCTCCGAGTCCCCCTCGGCGCTGTCCGGCTGCTGCCGCTCCTGCAGCCGCGCCCGCAGCGCCTGCAGCCGCCCCAGCAGCGCCTGGTAGTCAAAGTGGCCGCGCTTCTCCCCAAAAGGGTCCTGGGAGGGGAAAACCGGGATCAGGGGGCTCCGGGACAGGGGACGGGCTGGAAACGGGGGGAATTCCGCAGGGAAATGCCAGCCTGGGCGGAGAGGATGGTGAAATTCCCCTGGACAGGATCCTGGAATTCCACTGGGGAGGATCCTGGAATTCCACTGGAAAGGACCCCGGAATTCCACTGGGAACAATCCTGGAATTCCCCTGGACAGGATCCTGGAATTCCCCTGGACAGCATCCTGGAATTCCACTGGACAGGATCCTGGAATTCCCCCGGACAGGATCCTGGAATTCCACTGGGGAGGATCCTGGAATTCTCACTGGAAAGGATCCTGGAATTCTCACTGGATAGGATCCTGGAATTCCACTGGACAGGATCCTGGAATTCCACTGGAAAGGACCCCGGAATTCCACTGGGAAGGATCCTGAAATTCCCCTGGACAGGATCCTGGAATTCTCACTGGGAAGGATCCTGGAATTCCACTGGGAACAATCCTGGAATTCCCCTGGACAGGATCCTGGAATTCCACTGGACAGGATCCTGGAATTCTCACTGGACAGGATCCTGGAATTCTCACTGGACAGGATCCTGGAATTCCATTGGGGAGGATCCTGAAATTCTCACTGGGAACAATCCTGGAATTCCCCTGGACAGGATCCTGGAATTCCACTGGAAAGAACCCTGGAATTCCACTGGGAAGGATCCTGAAATTCCCCCTGGACAGGATCCTGGAATTCCACTGGAGAGGATCCTTGGACTCCCCTTGGTGCTGCACATTCGTCCAGGCTCAGCTGTCCCAGCTGTCCCATCCCTGTCCCCAGCTGTCCCATCCCTGTCCCCAGCTGTCCCCAGCTGTCCCATCCCTGTCCCCAGCTGTCCCATCCCTGTCCCCAGCTGTCCCATCCCTGTCCCCAGCTGTCCCCAGCTGTCCCCAGCTGTCCCATCCCTGTCCCCAGCTGTCCCCAGCTGTCCCATCCCTGTCCCAGCCCTGTCCCATCCCTGTCCCCAGCTGTCCCATCCCTGTCCCAGCCCTGTCCCATCCCTGTCCCCAGCTGTCCCAGCTGTCCCCTCACCTGCATGGTCTGGCCCTGCAGGTGCAGCCTCTCCTTGCACACGCCCTCGTAGAAGTCCAGGTACTCCATGAAGGATTTCTCCATGACGCCGCTGGGGACACAGGGGACACGGTCACCACGGCCGTGGGGACACCGCGGTGCCACCCCGTGCTGCTGGCACGGCCTGGCTGGGCCCGGGGGCTGCGGGGAGGGGACAGAGACGGGGAGGGGACAGAGGGGACAGAGACAGGGAGGGGACAGAGGCAGGGAGGGGACAGAGGGGACAGAGACAGGGAGGGGACAGAGACAGGGGAGGGGACAGAGGGGACAGAGACAGGGAGGGGACAGAGACAGGGAGGGGACAGAGGGGACAGAGACAGGGAGGGGACAGAGGCAGGGAGGGGACAGAGCCCAGGGGACCCGGGCACAGCAGCTGCGCTCCCCTCCCTCCTCCCAGGAACTTTCTGGGAATGTTTTCCCCCAGAGCTCGTCCTGCACATTCCCTGCACAGGCCCCGCTCCCGGGAATTCGGGAATGACGGCTGGGAATGGATCCTGGTGCCCCCAGCCCCGGTGTCCCCGTGTCCCGTACCGGAGGGGCTCGGGGCAGGGACACTTCCCCTCCAGCATGTCACACACGGCCACGCGGATGGTCTCGTGCCGGATGCACTCGTTGTAGTTCTTGCTGTCCCCGGGGTGCCGCTCCTGGGGACACAGCGGTGAGGGCAGGGCCTGACCCGGGCACAGCCCGGCCTGACCCGTTCTGACCCGTGCAGAACCCAGCCTGACCCAGCCTGACCCGTGCAGAGCCCAGCCTGACCCGTGCTGACCCGTGCAGAACCCAGCCTGACCCGGGCACAGCCCGTTCTGACCCGGGCAGAACCCAGCCTGACCCGTTCTGACCCGTGCAGAGCCCAGCCTGACCCGTGCTGACCTGTGCAGAACCCAGCCTGACCCGGGCACAGCCTGGCCTGACCCGTGCAGAACCCAGCCTGACCCGGCCTGACCCGTGCAGAACCCAGCCTGACCCGTTCTGACCCGTGCAGAACCCAGCCTGACCCGCCTGACCCGTTCTGACCCGGGCACAGCCCGGCCTGACCCGGGCACAGCCCAGTTCCAGCTGCAGTCCCACTTAATTCCAGGCTGAGATCCCAATAAATTCCAGCCTGCAATCCCAGTCAGTTCCAGCCTGGAACCCCAGTCAGCTCCAGGATAATCCCAGTCCGTCCCAGCTGGGATCCCAGTTCCAGGCTATAATCCCAATCCACTCCAGTCCATCCCAGTCAGCTCCAGGACAATCCCAGTCCATCCCAGTCAGCTCCAGGACAATCCCAGTCCATCCCAGTCAGCTCCAGTCCATCCCAGTCAGCTCCAGGACAATCCCAGTCCATCCCAGTCCATCCCAGCGCTCCCACCTGCTCGAAGCCGGGCTCGTTGTGGTACGGGTTCTCGGTCATCAGGGACTGGATGGAGATCAGCACTGACGAGATGCTCTGCGCCGGGCTCCAGGCCGGGCCTGTCCACGTGCTGGGCCAGCAGGGCACAGAAACTCCAATTAACACCTCATTAATTAACCAGCAGCACCGCCCACGCACGGCAGAGCCCCAAAACCTGGGGAGCAGAGCTGGGCCTGACCCTGGGCCCGACCTGGGCCTGACCTGGGGAGCAGAGCTGGGGACCTCCCCTGGACCCAAACCTCCCTGGCACAGCCTGAACTGTCCTGTCCTTCTGTCCAGCTCAGCTGGACCCAGCCTTACCCCAGGGTGCTGAGGGGTTCCCTAAGCCAGGCTTACCCCAGGATGCTGAGGCAGATGCTAAGCCCAGCTTACCCCAGGATGCTGAGGCAGACCCCAGGGTGCTGAGGCATGCTCTAGGCCCGGCTTACCCCAGGATGCTGAGGCAGACCCCAGGGTGCTGAGGCAGACCCCAGGGTGCTGAGGCAGACCCCAGGGTGCTGAGGCAGACCCTAAGCCCAGCTTACCCCAGGATGCTGAGGCAGACCCCAGGGTGCTGAGGCAGACCCTAAGCCCAGCTTACCCCAGGGTGCTGAGGCATGCTCTAGGCCCGGCTTACCCCAGGATGCTGAGGCAGACCCTAAGCCCAGCTTACCCCAGGATGCTGAGGCAGACCTTGCCGTTGCGGTAGAAGTTGGGGTTGAAGCGCACGGTGTTGTTGCCCGTGGTCATGAGCTTGACGCGGGGCGGGTGGATGGGGTAGTCGGGCGGGCAGCGGAACAGGAACAGGAAGAAGCCGCCCTCGTAGGGGGTGTCGAACGGGCCCGTGATCAGCGCGTGGATCTGCGGGGACACCGAGCCCTGCGGCTTCCCCACCGGCACGGCCCCGGCGCTCCCAAACCCGGCACGGCTCCGACATTCCCAAACCCTGCACGGCTCCGGCATTCCCAAACCCGGCACGGCTCCGGCATTCCCAAACCCGGCACGGCTCCGGCATTCCCAAACCCGGCACGGCCCCGGCGCTCCCAAACCCGGCACGGCTCCGGCATTCCCAAACCCGGCACGGCTCCGGCATTCCCAAACCCTGCACAGCTCCAGCATTCCCAAACCCTGCAGCATTCCCAGACCCTGCGGTGTTCCCAAACCCTGCGGCTTCCTGACTGGCACGGCCCCGGCGCTCCCAGAGCCTGCATGGCTCTGGCATTCCCAGAGCCTGCAGCATTCCCAAACCTGACACAACTCCGGCATTCCCAGAGCCTCCAGCATTCCCAAACCCTGCACGGCTCCAGCATTCCCAAACCCTGCAGCATTCCCAGAGCCTGCGGTGTTCCCAGACCCTGCACAGCTCTGGCATTCCCAAACGCTGCACGGCTCCAGCATTCCCAAACCCTGAGGCATTCCCAGACCCTCCAGGGTTCCCAGACCCGGCACGGCTCCGGCGTTCCCAAACCCTGCATGGATCTGGCATTCCCAGACCCTACAGTGTTCCCGGACCGGCACGGTCCCGGCATTCCCAAACCCTGCACAGCTCCGGCGTTCCCAGAGCCTGCAGCATTCCCAAACCCTGAGGCGTTCCCAGACCCTCCGGAGCTCCTCAACCCCGCGGCATTCCCCAATCCTCCGGGGATCCCAAGCCCTCCAGCATTCCCACACCATCCAGCATTCCCAAACCCCGCTCCACTGGATGCCACCCCCCATCCCTGGGGAATCCAGAGCCTTGCTGTTCCCAGGGCACTGAGGGGATATTCCAGCCGGGATATTCCAGCCGGGAATGCTCCTGGATCCCGGATTTGGGCAGAGGGGCACCCCGGGCTGCTGTTCCCAGGGCACTCGGGGGATATTCCAGCCGGGATATTCCAGCCGGGAATGCTCCTGGATCCGGATTTGGGGAGGGGGCCCCGGGCTGCTCACCTTGGTCATGTCGTGGGGGTCGGGCACCACGAACATCCCCGGGGGCGGCTCCTTGTAGATGGACATGATATCCCTGGAAAAGGGAGAGGGAAGAGGGAATGAGCCGGGACCGGCCGGGGGCTGCGGGGACGGGATTTAACCCGGGATTGGGAGCTCTGGGTGAGCCCCCGCAGCCGAGCCCCAAACGCAGCCCAGGAATTCCAGAGCACGCCCGGAATCCCGGCTGGAATTCCCAGGAATCCCCCCTGGAATCCTCAGGAATCCTGTCTGGAATCCCCCCTGGAATCCTTGGGAATCCTGGCTGGGATCCTCAGGAATCCTGACTGGAATTCTCAGGGATCTTCCCCAGAATCCCACCTGGAATCCCTCCAGGAACTCCCCCCTGGAATTTCCCCACCTCCAGCACCAGGAATCCCAACAAAAATGAAAATCCAACGGAATTCCTGCCGTGAATTCCCCCCTGGATGCTCAGCCCCACAGGAAGGGAACCCTCCAGACCCCAATCCTGGGCAGGATCCCGGCAGGAATTCCAGGGGATCCAGGCGGGAATTCCAGGGGATCCAGGTGGGAATTCCAGGGGATCCAGGCGGGAATTCCAGGGGATCCCGGGCTGGGAATTCCCTGGGACAGAGCGAAGGGTCCCTGCCCAAGGACCCTCCCGACCCAAACCTGTCCGGGACTCTCCGGGGCACCGGGGCTGAGCCCGGGAGAGCCCCGGGACACCGGGGAGGGCCGGGAGCCGTGCCCGTGCCTGTCCCGGGACACCGGGAGATGTTCCCGTGCCTGTCCCGGGACACCGGGAGCCGTGCCCGTGCCTGTCCCGGGACACCGGGAGATGTTCCCGTGCCTGTCCCGGGCCGGTGCCCGCTGCGGCGCAGGGCCCGTTACCGGCCGCGGGGCCGAGCCGAGCGCCCGCGCCGCGCTCCGTGCCCGCGCCCCGCGCTGCCGGTGCCGGTTCCGCCCCGGTTCCGTCCCGGTTCCGTCCCGGTTCCGCCCCGTGCCGGTGCCGCTCGCTCACCGTTTGATCCGCAGCAGGCAGGCCGGGCTGGGCCGCTCGCTGTCCCAGTCGCCGCTGACCGTGGGGTCCCAGAAGGCGGAGTGCGTGAGGAGCGCGGCCCCCGCGGCCGCCGCCGCCATCGGGGCGCCGCCGCTGCCGGGGGCCACGCCGGTGCCGGGCGCCGCGGCCGCGCCGAAGCCCGCCGCCGCCCACAGCTCGGCGGGGATGAAGACGCCGGGGGTCCCCGCGGCGCCGGCGGCGCTGGGGGAGGCGCTGCCGCCGCCGCCCGCCGCCAGCACCGCGGCCGGGGCCGGGGCCGCGTCCTCGGCCGCCGGGCTCTCCGCCATTGCGGCCTCGGCCCGCGCCGCTTCCGGGACTCCGCACCACCGAGGCGCGCGGCCAGAGCGGCCCCGCGCCGCCCACGCTCCCGCCCCCGGCACCACAGAGCGGCGGCGGAGCGGCGCTCCCGCAGGGGAGGGCGGGCAGGGGGAATGGCGGCAGCGCCCCCTGCTGGGGGGGAGGCCTGGCGGGGGAAAGGGGAATTGGGGTTTTGGGGTTTGGGGGGAATTTGGGGGAATTTGGGGGAAAGAGGGAGTTTGGGGAACGGCGGGGTTATGGGAGCACAAAGGCCGGGATCATCCCGCTGGATCCTTTTCCCTTCGGGATATTCTCTGGGATGGGATCATCCCGCTGGATCCGTTCCTCAGGATCATCCCACCGGATCCTTTCCGTTCGGGATCATCCCACCGGATCCGTTCCTCTCGGGATCCTCGCTGGCTCCAGGGTCAGCGCAGCCAGGCGCTGCTCACCGTGTCCCCAGCTGTCACCTCCCCTCCCTCCCGCTGTGTCCCACCCCGGGACACCGGGAATCCTGCATCCCGGGAATCCTGCATCCCGGGAATCCTGTGCCCCATTCCCAGGGGATTACTGTCACCCAGCCCAGTAGCTGTGCTGTTCTGGAACATTCCCTCCCTGGCTGGGGTCCCCCATTCCCGCCCGGAATCCCGGGAATTGCTCCTCGGAATCCAGGGAATTGCCCCTCTCCCATCCCTTCCGTCTGCGCAGCCCAACCTTCCTCCAAACCTCGGAGCTTCTTGGGCGAGTCCTCCTCAGAATTCCTTCAGGAATTCCATTCCCAGGAATGTCCCCAGACAGAGCCACCAATTCCCCGTGTCCCATCCCTGTGTCCCATTCCCATTCCCATCCCCATTCCCATTCCCATGTCCCATTCCCATTCCCGTGTCCCATCCCCACCCCCGTGTCCCATCCCCATTCCCATCCCCATTCCCATGTCCCATTCCCATTCCCGTGTCCCATCCCCATTCCCATTCCCATTCCCATCCCCATTCCCAGGAATCCGCTCCCATTCCCAGCAAGGTCCCAGCCGCTGCCAGAGGCTCGGGGCAGGAGGAGCGGCTGCGTTAATTACTTTAATTACTCCACGCGGGTAACGAGCCAAGCTCCCCCCGGGGCTCCCTTTGCCGCCTCTCCCAGAATCCCGGGAATTCTGGGTGGGATTTGGGAATGTCTGCTCCTGAAGGGCTGAGGCGGGGAGCAGCCGGGGGGAGCAATCCCTCAGCTCCGGGGTTTTCTGGGAATTCTGCTCTGAGCGGGGACAGTGCCCAGAATTCCCGGAATTCCTGGGAATTCCCTTCTGCCAAGGCCCCCAGGGGATCCCGGAATGCCTGGGGTGGGGAGGGGCCTGGAATCCCAGCAGGGACAGCTCCTGGGCACTGCAGGAATTCTCAGGATTCCCAGGAATTCTCCCCCACATCCACCCCAAGCCCTTCCCAGGGAGCTCTGTCTTCCCAGGGCCCAGGTTTGGGGGAATTCCTGCACATTTCAGGTGGATCCACCTTCGCTTCCCATTCCACAGCCGGGATTTCCCACCCACAACCTCCCCCAGGAAGCGGAAAATAAAGGTAAAAAAACCCCAAAACAGCGAATTCCGCAGAGAAATCCTTGGTTTCCTTTGGGAATTCCATCCCAGCCCCCGAGCTCTGCTTTCTCAGGGCCCAGATTTGGGGGGATTTCTGCAGATTTGAGTTCCCCTTCCCATTCCCACCCCGCAGCTGGGATTCCCCACCCCAAATCTCCCCCAGGGGGTGCAGAACTCAGATAAAAACCCCAAAACAGCGAATTCCGTAGAGAAATCCTTGGTTTCCTTTGGGAATTCCATCCCAGCCCCCAACCCCAAGCTCTGCTTTCCCAGGGCCCCGATTTGGGGCGATTTTTTACAGATTTACTCCACCTTCATTCTCCTCTCCTCCCATTCCCGTTCCCACCCCGCAGCTGGGATTCCCCACCCCAAATCTCCCCCAAGGTGTGTAGAATAAAGATAAAAAACCCCAAAACGGGGAATTCTGTAGAGAAATGTGTGGTTTCCTTTGGGAATTCCACCCCAGCCCCCAACCCCAAACTCTTATTTCCCAGGGCCCCGATTTGGGGCGATTTTTTACAAATTTGGCTCCACCTTCATTCTCCTCTCCTCCCATTCCCCAACCCCAAGCTCTGTTTTCCCAGGGCCCCGATTTGGGGGGATTTTTTACAGTTTTACTCCACCTTCATTCTCCTCTCCTCCCATTCCCATTCCCATTCCCACCCCGCAGCTGGGATTCCCCGCCCCGAGCGTCCCCCAGGGGTGCAGAACTCAGATAAAAAACCCCAAAACAGTGAATTCTGTAGAGAAATGTGTGGTTTCCTTTGGGAATTCCACCCCAGCCCCCAACCCCAACACCCAACCCCAACCTCTGCTTTCCCAAGGCCCAGATTTGGGGCGATTTCTGCAGATTTGAGTTGACTTCCTCTTCCCATTCCCACCCCACATCTGGGATTCCCCGCCCCGAGCGTCCCCCAGGGGTGCAGAACTCAGAGAAAAAACCCCAAAACGGGAATTCCGTAGAGAAACGCGTGGTTTATGTGGGAGGAGCAGCGGCGCCGCGGTCACATGGCGAAGAGGATGAGGAAGGCCACCATGAGGCAGAAGAGCCCCATGGCCTCGGAGAGCGCGAAGCCCAGGATGGCGTAGGAGAAGAGCTGCTGCTTCAGGGACGGGTTCCTGCGCGGGAAAACGGGGTGAGAGCGGGACGGGGAACGGGAACGGGGATGGGAATGGGAATGGGAAATGGGAATGGGAAACCGGAGTGAGAGCGGGACGGGGAACGGGAACGGGGATGGGAATGGGAATGGGAAAATGGGGAATGGAAATGGGAAACCAGAGTGAGAGTGGGAACGGGGAACGGGAATGGGGATGGGAAACGGGGATGGGAAAATGGGAATGGGAAATGGGAATGGGAAAACGGGGAATGGGAATGGGAAACCGGAGTGAGAGCGGGAACGGGGAACGGGAATGGGGATGGGAATGGGAAATGGGGATGGGAAACGGGGATGGGAAAATGGGGAATGGAAATGGGAAACCAGAGTGAGAGCGGGAACGGGGAACGGGAATGGGGATGGGAATGGGAAATGGGGATGGGAAACGGGGATGGGAAAATGGGGAATGGAAATGGGAAACCAGAGTGAGAGCGGGAACAGGAAAATGGGAATGGGAAACGGGAACGGGGATGGGAAACGGGGATGGGAAACCGGAGTGAGAGCAGGAACGGGAAACGGGAACGGGGATGGGAATGGGAAACGGGGATGGGAAAATGGGGAATGGGGATGGGAAACCGGAGTGAGAGTGGAACAGGGATGGGAAACGGGAATGGGAAACGGGAGTGAGAACAGGGATGGAGATGGGAAAATGAGAATGGGAATGGGAAAATGGGAACGGGGATGGGAAATGGGGAATGAGAACGGGAATGGGGATGGGAATTGGGAGTGAGAGTGGGAATGGGGACAGGAAACCGGAGTGAGAACAGGGAATGGGGACAGGAAACGGGAAAATGGGGAATGGAAATGGGAAACGGGGTGAGAGCGGGAATGGGGATGGGAATTGGGAGTGAGAGTGGGAATGGGGACAGGAAACGGGAAAATGGGGAATGGAAATGGGAAACGGGGTGAGAGCGGGAATGGGGATGGGAAACGGGAGTGAGAATGGGAATAGGGATGGGAAAACGGGGAAATGGGAACGGGAAAGGGGGTGAGAATGGGAACAGGAAATGGGAACAGGAATGGGGAATGGGAAGGGGGAATGATGTCCCGAATCAGCCCAGAACCAGGGAATGAAACCAGGAAATAAAACCAGGGAATGACACCAGGGGATTTCCCAAACCAGGGAATCCCAATCCAGGGAATGACACCAGGAACAAATCCAGGGAATAAATCCAGGGAATGACCCCCAAGGCAGCCCAGGGTGTGGCTGGGCAGGGAGCAGCTGGGATGGATGGGTCAGGATGGGGTATCCGGGGTTTTTCCTGGTTTTGGGGATGTGAAACCCTGGATTTGGCTGGCACCTGGTGGCTCCGAGCTGCAATTCCTTCCAGGGGCAGCAGAGCTCCAGAGGGAAGTTGGGAATCAATTAGAATTCAAACAATTCAGGGACTTTAACAGAACAAGGGATTAATTTAATAGAATAATGGATTAATTTAATTGAATATTTAATTGAATATTAGTGGATTATTTTAAAAGAACAACCATTTTAATAGAATGGATTACCCTAATAAAATAGTTATTTTAATAGAATAATGAGATTAATAGAATGGATTATGTTGAGATAATAGCACTGTTTTATTAGAATAGATGTTTTGCTTTAAGAGAGTGGATTATTTTATACAGAACAGTGGATTCTTTTTAGGAGAAGAATGGATTATTTAAATAAATGGATTATTTTAAGAGAAAAATGGCTTGTTTTAATAGACTGTATTAGTTTAATAGAATAATGGAGTTTTTTAAGAGAAGAGGGGATCATTTTTAGGGGAATGGGGGATTTTTAAGGGAATGGGGGACTAATTTTTAGGGGAATGGGGACCATTTTAAAGGACCATTTTTGGGCAAGACTGGACCATTTTAAAGGGAATGCTGCACCACACACCCGTTGATATCTGAGTCCTTAACACCCATCCTGTTCCACATCCCCTGAGCACAGCCAGCCCCAAATCCTGGGGAAAGGTCCCTGGGAATGGCCCCAAATCCTGGGGAATGGCCCCAAATCCTGGGGAAAGGTCCCTGGGAATGGCCCCAAATCCCGGGGAATGGCCCCAAATCCTGGGGAAAGGTCCCTGGGAATGGCCCCAAATCACAGGGAATGGCCCCAAATCCCGGGGAAAGGTCCCTGGGAATGGCCCCAAATCCCGGGGAATGGCCCCAAATCACAGGGAATGGCCCCAAATCCCGGGGAAAGGTCCCTGGGAATGGCCCCAAATCCCGGGGAATGGCCCCAAATCCTGGGGAAAGGTCCCTGGGAATGGCCCCAAATCCCGGGGAATGGCCCCAAATCCTGGGGAAAGGTCCCTGGGAATGGCCCCAAATCCTGGGGAATGGCCCCAAATCCCGGGGAAAGGTCCCTGGGAATGGCCCCAAATCCCGGGGAATGGCCCCAAATCCTGGGGAAAGGTCCCTGGGAATGGCCCCAAATCCTGGGGAATGGCCCCAAATCCTGGGGAAAGGTCCCTGGGAATGGCCCCAAATCCTGGGGAATGGCCCCAAATCCCGGGGAAAGGTCCCTGGGAATGGCCCCGCTCCCGGTCCCGTTCCCGTTCCCGCTCCCGTTCCCATTCCCGTTCCCGCTCCCGTTCCCGCACCTGGCGTAGCCGATGATGAGGCTCCCGAACACGGTGCCGATCCCCGCCCCCGAGCCCGCCACGCCCACGGTGGCGGCGCCGGCCCCGATGAACTTGGCGGCCGTGTCGATGTCCCGGGACAGCGCGGAGCTGCGGAACTGCCGCCGGGGCTGCACGGCCACAGACACCTGGGGACACGGGGACACAGCAGGGACACATCAGGGACACAGCAGGGCCAGCTCAGGGACACACCAGGGTCACGGGGACACAGCAGGGACACAGCAGGGACACACCAGGGACACAGGGACACAGCAGGGACACGGGGACAGGGACACACCAGGGACACAGCAGGGACACAGCAGGGACACAGCAGGGACATGGGGACACAGCAGGGACATGGGGACACACCAGGGACACATCAGGGACAGCCAGGGACACCTCAGGGCTGGCACCCAGCATGGGAAGGGGAGCGTTGGTCCTGATCAACAGCATGAGGATGGAAGATGGGGATGAAGGATCAGGATGAGGATGAGGGATCAGGATGAAGCATGAAGGATGAGGATGAAGGAGCAGGATCAGGATGAAGAAGAGGGATCGGGGTCAGGATCAGGATGAAGGAGCAGGATGGGGATGAAGGAGCAGGATGAGGGATGAGAGATCAGGATGAGGATCCAGGATGGGGATGAGGGATGAGGATGGGGATGAAGGATGAGGATGAGGACGGGCCTCCCCGCTCTCACCTGCGCGCTCTCCTCAGGCCTGCTGAGCACAGCCACGGACACGGGCCTGGCCAGGGCCCTGGAGCAGCAGCGGAGCTGCGGGGACAGGACAGGGACAGCTGGGACAGCAGGGCCAGCCCAGCCCCTCAGCCCCAGCCCACCCTGCAGCCACCCCGGGGGCACAGAGCAGCACCCCACCCCTCATGGAGCACTGAACCCCCAGAACACCCCAGACGTGACCCAGAACTGGGAAACAAAGGTTCTCAGTGGAGGGAAACGAAGGTTCTCAATGGAGGGAGCTCCTGCCTCAGCCCCCTGGATCAATCCCACACGCCCCAGGCTGGGTGCCAGCCCCACAAATCCCATTATTGCCACTTTCCCCCCGTTTTCCTCCTGGAAAGGAAGGGATTGCTGAGTGGGAATCCCTGCTGGGAGTTCCTGGGGCTGCAGCCCAGCGCCAGCACTCACATGCTGTCCCCAGAGGTCACCTTGTTCCCTTCCTCCTCAAACCCCGCCGGCTCCCAGCGGGGCCAGCAGGAGGGCACAAATCCCCCAAATCCCAAATCCCCGCCGGGAACTCCCCCAGCCCGGCCAGGGAAGGACCTACCAGCGCTGGGGAGCTGAGGAGAGCCACGGGAGCCTGCATCGTGCTGGATCTGCAGCGAAAAAACCCCCACAAAAATCACAAATAAATCATCAACCAAGGACCAACGGCAACGGGATTCCCGTGCTGCTGGCACCGGCCACCCCGGGGTCACACCACGGCTGAGCTCCAAGGCTGTCCCCAGGGCTGTGTCCCCAGGGCTGTGTCCCCAGGGCTGTGTCCCACTGACCCTGCCGTGTCCCCGGGGCTTTAACCCCACCGTGTCCCCAACTGTCCCCAGGGCTTTGTCCCCACCGTGTCCCCAAATGTCCCCACCGTGTCCCCAAGGTTTTAACCCCACCATGTCCCCAAGGCTTTGTCCCCACCGTGTCCCCAAGGTTTTAACCCCACGTGTCCCCAACTGTCCCCAAGACTTTGTCCTCATCGTGTCCGCAAGGCTTTGTCACCACGCTGTCCCCAAGGCTTTAACCCCTCCACGTCCCGACTGTCCCCACCGTGTCTCCAAGGCTTTAACTCCACCGTGTCCCCAAGGTTTTAACCCCACCGTGTCCCCGGCTGTCCCCAAGGCTTTAACCCCCCTGTGTCCCCAAGGTTTTGTCCCCACGGCTTTAACTCCATCACGTCCCCAACGTTTTAACCCCACCGTGCCCCAAGGCTTTAACCCCACCATGTCCCCAAGGCTTTGTCCCCACCGTGTCCCCAGGGTTTTGTCCCCAAGGCTTTGTCCCCACCGTGTCCCCAAGGCTTTGTCCCCACCGTGTCCCGAGGCTCTGCCCCCGTCCCCTCCGTGTCCCGGCCGTCCCCTCAGCCCTCGCACGCTCCGTGCCCTCCCTCCTTTCCCCGTTGATCCCCGCTCGGTGCCCGCCCCGGCCATCTCCTCCCTCACGACCCCCCGAGGGCAGCACAGGCCGCACCGCCCGCCGGGCACCGAAGGGCACCACCCCAGCGAGCACGGGCCGGGCCCGCGGCTGCGGCCGGGGGTCCCGGGGGTCCCCGGGGTCCCGTGAGGCGCGGGCCGGGCCGGGCCGGCTCCCACCTGCGCGGGGTCCGCTCGGGCCGGCGGCGGCGGCGGCTCTGTGGGCAGCGTCACCTTGGCCGTGTCCCCCCCGGCGTCCTCCGCGCCCATTGGCTGCCGCCGCGCGCGCGCGCCCGCGCCCGCCCTCCCCATTGGCCGAGCCCCGAGGAAACCCCGCCTCCCCGCATCCGGGGATGGCGGGAGGGGAGGGGCGGGGAGCGCGGGTGGTGATTGGTGGGTTGAGGAGGGTGGGCGCTCGCTGATTGGGTGAGGCAGCTGTCAATCTGGAGGTGGGCGGGAAAGGGCGGGGCCCGTGGCTCCTGAGGGAGAGTTGGGGATGAGGGGAAAATGGAGAGGGAGGAGGAGGCGGAATGTGGGGGCGGACGGGGACTGAGGGAACAAAAAGGGTCTGTGGGACCGAAAAGGGTCTGTGGGACCGAAAAGGGTCTGTGGGACCGAAAAGGGATGAGGGAGCGGACAGGGATGAGGGAGCGGACAGGGATTGTGGGATCAAAAAGGGTTTGTGGGACCAAAAAGGGTTTGTGGGGCCGGGGAATGTGGGAGCAGAAAGGGTTTGTTGGATCAGGGAAGGTTTTTTGGGATCAGAGAAGGTTCTGTGGGACCAGGGAGGGTTTGTGGGAGCAGAAATGTTTTGTGGGGCCAGGGAAGGTTTTTTTTGGGATCAGAGAAGGTTCTGTGGGATCAAAAAGGATTTGTGGGACCGGGGAATGTTTTGTGGGGCCAGAGCAGGATCTGTGGAGTTCTCCCAGCAGCTGAGAGCAGGAGAGGAACCTTCCCAGGGGATTTAGGGTCAGGGACCTTCCCAGGGGTTTTAGGGTCAGGGAACGGGACTAAACTCCTTTATATTTATTTAATAACTCCTTTATTTTTTTTTTTTCCTTTATTTCACTGTGGGTAAATTCCTGCTCCTGCTGTGCCTGTGGGAATTCCATGGAAATCCTGGAGCTACGCGGCCCTGGCAGGGAAAAAAACCCCAAATTCCTAAAAATTCCCCCGAGGTTTCTCTGGGAATGCCATCCCAAAAAAAAAAAAAAAAAAAATTTTGGGGTTTTTTGGGGTTTCCAGGGACTCACGTGGCCCCGCAGAGCTCGCCCGACATCAGCCACGCCAGGAATTCCTGCTCCAGGAATTCCCTCAGGCCCTCGGAGCCCTCCAGAGCTGGAAAACTGCAAAAAAAAACCCCAAAAATTCAGTGAAAACAGAATTAAAGGGGAGGAAAATTCCCTGGTTTTAGCAGCCCCTTGTCCCAGCCCTAAATTCACAGAGGTTTAAATGTTTCCTGCTGGGATAGAGACCCCAAAATGTTGAATTTCCTCTGGAAATGGGGAAATTCTTTGGGTTTTGGGAATGCTGGGGTGGGGTTTTCTGAGGGTTTGGCCCCCCAAAAAAATCCTCAAAAAACAGCAGCAAAAAAAGCCTGTACAAAAAATTCTGTACAAAAAATTCTGTACAAAAAATTCTGTACAAAACCCAGCGAGTCCCCAAATCCTGTACAAAGCACCCAAAAAAGCGACAAATTCTGTAAAAGAACCAAAGAAATCCCCCAAATTGTGTAAAAGAAACCCCAAAATACCCAGAATTTCCATACAAAACCCAACAAATCCCCCTGAATGCCCAAAATCCATTTTAAAAAAACCCCAAATCCCCCCAATTTCCATTAAAAACCCTACAAACCACTGAATTCTATTAAAAAAACCCCCAAATCCCCCCAATTTCCATAAAAACCCAATTTATCTCCCAAATTCCATTTAAAGAAACCCAAAAAAATCCCCTAAATTTCCTTGAACAACCCCTAAATTTCCACAAAAAAAACCACAAATCCCCCAAATTTCCATAAAAAACACCCAAAATTTTCATAAAAACCCCCACAAATCCCTCAAAATTCCATAAAAACCCCACAAATCCCCCAAATTTCCTTGAACAACCCCACAAATCCCCCCAATTTCCATAAAAAAACCCACAAATCCCCTGAATTTCCATAAAAACCCCCCAAATCCCCCAAATTTTCATAAAAACCCCCCAAATCCCCCAAATTTCCATAAAAACCCCCCAAATCCCCCAAATTTCCATAAAAACCCCACAAATCCCCCAAATTTCCACAAAAAAATCCCACAAATTTCCATAAAAACCCCACAAATCCCCTGGATTTCCATAAAAAATCCCACAAATTTCCATAAAAACCCCACAAATCCCCTGAATTTCCATAAAAAATCCCCCATTTTTCCATAAAAACCCCACAAATCCCCCAAATTTCCACAAAAAGATCCCCCAAATTTCCATAAAAACCCCACAAATCCCCCGAATTTCCACAAAAAGATCCCCCATTTTTCCATAAAAACCCCACAAATCCCCCAAATTTCCACTAAAAATCCCCCATTTTTCCATAAAAACCCCCCAAATCCCCCGAATTTCCATAAACCCCCAAATCCCCCAAATTTCCACTAAAAATCCCCCAAATTTCCATAAAAACCCCACAAATCCCCCAAATTTCCACAAAAAGATCCCCCAAATTTCCATAAAAACCCCACAAATCCCCCAAATTTCCATAAACCCCCAAGTCCCCCTCCCTCTCACCTCTGCTTTTCCCGGTTTTTCCCAGGCCGTCCCAGGACCCCTCGGGCTCCCGCAATTCCCAAATCGGATTTTTGCCCCTCCCCGGCCCCTTTTGGGGTCTCGGCCTCCCTCCTGAGCAGCTCCGCGGAGTCGCTGGGGAAGGAAAAGAGGGAAAAAATCCCAAAATCCCGGCAGAGGGTGCCAGAATCCCGCTTTTCCCAAATCCCAACCCCGCTCCCGGGAAAGGATTTGGGGAAAAAAATGGGAAAATCCCAAAGGCGGGGTTGTCCCAGGGGAAAACAGCCGGGCTGCTGGGAATGGGATTTGGGGATTTGGGAATTTGGGATTTGGGGGATTCTGGAATTCGGGGATTCGGGAATTTGGGGATTCTGGAATTGGGGAATTTGGGGATTCAAGAATTGGGGATTTTGGGAATGGGGGAGTTGGGGAATTCGGGAATTTTGGGATTTGGGGATTCTGGAAATAGGGGATTTGGGAATTTGGGGATTTGGGGATTCTGGAATTGGGGATTTGGGGGTTTGGGGATTCTAGAAATTGGAAATTTGGGGGTTCTGGAAATTGGGAATTTGGGGATTCAAGAATTGGGGAATATGGGAATGGGGGAGTTGGGGAATTCGGGAATTTTGGGATTTGGGGAATTCTGGAAATTGGGAATTTGGGGATTCTGGAAATTGGGAATTTGGGGATTCTGGAAATTGGGGATTCTGGAATTGGGGAATTTGGGGATTCAAGAATTGGGGAATTTGGGAATTTGGAGATTCGGGAATTGGGGAGTTTGGGAATTCAGGATTCGGGATTTGGGATCCGGGGGCTCACTGGCTTTTCTTCTCGCGCCGGGCCAGCAGCCACTCCACGAAGTTCCTGCGCAGCACGTGGTCCATGGTGCGGCTGTAGTCGCTGGCCAGCGTGGCCTCGGAGTAACGGCGGCGCGGGGAACCGGGAACGGCGGGGCTGGAACCGGGAACGGCCGGGATGGAACCGGGAACGGCCGGAATGGAACCGGGAACGGCCGGGATGGGACCGGGAACGGCGGGGCTGGAACCGGGAACGGCGGGGCTGGAACCGGGAACGGCGGGGCTGGAACCGGGAACGGCCGGGATGGAACCGGGAACGGCCGGAATGGAACCGGGAACGGCCGGGATGGGACCGGGAACGGCGGGGCTGGAACCGGGAACGGCGGGGCTGGAACCGGGAACGGCCGGGATGGGACCGGGAACGGCGGGGCTGGAACCGGGAACGGCCGGAATGGAACCGGGAACGGCCGGAATGGAACCGGGAACGGCGGGGCTGGAACCGGGAACGGCGGGGCTGGAACCGGGAACGGCCGGAATGGAACCGGGAACGGCCGGAATGGAACCGGGAACGGCCGGGATGGGACCGGGAACGGCGGGGATGGGACCGGGAACGGCCGGGATGGGACCGGGAACGGCCGGGATGGGACCGGGAATGGCCGGGATGGGACCGGGAACGGCCGGGATGGGACCGGGAACGGCGGGGATGGAACCGGGAACGGCCGGGATGGGACCGGGAACGGCCGGGATGGCACCGGGAACGGCCGGGATGGCACCGGGAATGGCCGGGATGGGACCGGGAATGGCCGGGATGGGACCGGGAACGGCGGGGCTGGAACCGGGAACCACGGGGATGGGACCGGGAACGGCCGGGATGGGACCGGGAACGGCGGGATGGGACCGGGAACGAGGGACAGAGGGACAGGGGGACCGCGGGATACAGGAACACGGGGACAGACGGACAGCGGCACGGGTGAGGGCCGGTCCCGCGGGATGGGCTGAGAGAGCCCGGGGATCCCGCCCCGAATCCAGGGAATCCGCCCCGAACCCACGGGCACGGCCCCGGGGGGCAGGAGGAGGCTCCCGGTTCCCCGGGGCTGTTCCGGGTCCCGGTCCCCGCTCACCCCGGGGCCGTTCCCAGGAGCCGTTCCCGGTCCCCCGGGGCAGTTCCCGGTCCCGGTCCCGTTGCCGGTGCCCGCTCACCCCGCGCTCTCCTCCGCGCACACCACGCCCAGCCCGGCCAGCAGCAGCGGCAGCGCCCGCAGCGCCCTCAGGGCCATCCTCCCGGGCGGAATTCCCTCGGGATCGCCGGGACAACGATCGGGATCGCCGGGATCAGCGGGACTGCAGCGCCTGCAGCACGCGGCACGCTCGGGATGCGATTGCATCCCGCCAGCCTCCCCCTCCCGGCCGAACCCGTTTTCCCCAGTGAATTCCCATTTTCCCCCAGAAATTCCCATTTTCCCCAGTGAATCCCCATTTTCCCCAGTGAATTCCCATTTTTTCCCCCTGGAACTCCCGTTTCTCCCCAGAATTCCCATTTTTTCCCCTGGAATTCCAGTTTTCCCCAGTGAATTCCCATTTTTTCCCCCAGAAATCCCCATTTTCCCCAGTGAATTCCCATTTTTTCCCCCTGGAACTCCCGTTTCTCCCCAGAATTCCCATTTTTCCCCCGGAATTCCCGTTCTCCCAGCATTTCTCACCTCCCTGTGCGGGTTCCCGGGCTCTGCAGCCCCGGGGCCGCTCGGGGCCGTTTTTATCCCGGTTCCAGAGGGTAACCAGGAAACCCAGGCGGGGCCTGGGGCAATTCCCAGCGGGAAATCACCTCGGAAAATATTGACATTAATGGCAATTAAACATTTCTGCATCAGGGCGTTAATGGGGCCGCTCCAGCCCTAATGCCATGGAAACCCCCCAAATTCCCATTTTTGCCATGGAAAACCCCAGCCTGCTCCTGCTTTGGTGAAATCCTTGGATTTCAGGGGTCTGCCAGCCCCAAATCCAGCGTTTCCTCCCCAGAAATGGGATCTCCAAGAGGAAATTTGGGATGGAGAGGGGCAGATCCAGTTTGGGATTGCCAAATCCCGGTCTGGGATTGCCAAATCCGGTTTGGGATTACCAGATCCTCTTTTGCGATTCCCAAATCTCATTTAGGAATTGCCAAGGATCCTCCATTCCCAGATCCCGTCCTGGGAAAAGCTCTCTGCTCCATGGATACCCCATTCCCATTCCCATACCCCATTCCCGATCCCATATCCCACCCTGCTCCATGGATACCCCATTGCCATTCCCATTCCCCATTCCCAATCCATATCCCACCCTGCTCCATGGATACCCCATTCCCATTCCCAAATCCCATTCCTGATCTCAGTTCCACCTTGTTCCGTGGATACCTCATTCCCAACCCCATTCCCAATCCCATTCCCATACCCCATTCCCAATCCCATATCCCACGCTGCTCCATGGATACCCCATTCCCAATCCCATAATCCCATATGCCATTCCCGTACCCCAATCCCATTCCCATTCCCATATCCCAATCCCACCCCGGTCCATGGATACCCTATTCCCAATCCCACATCCCATTCCCAATCCCATATCCCATTCCCAATCCCATCCCATCCCCCATTCCCAATCCCATACCCCATTCCCAGTCCCGCTCCATGGATACCCCATTCCCAATCCCATTCCCATTCCCATATCCCAATCCCATACCCCATTCCCAATCCCAATCCCCCGCTCCATGGATACCCCATTCCCTTATCCCACACCCCATTCCCATATCCCATATATCCCCCTGCTCCATGGATACCCCATTCCCTTATCCCAATCCCACACCCCATTCCCATATCCCATATCCCATATATCCGGCCCCGCTCCATGGATACCCCATTCCCAATCCCATATCCCATATCCCATATCCCATATATCCGGCCCCGCTCCATGGATACCCCATTCCCTTATCCCATACACCATTCCCAATCCCATATCCCATATATCCCCCGCTCCATGGATACCCCATTCCCAATCCCATATCCCATATCCCATATCCCATATCCCATATATCCGGCCCCGCTCCATGGACACCCCATTCCCAATCCCATATCCCATATCCCATATCCCATATCCATGTATCCCCCGCTCCATGGATACCCCGCTCCCGCCCAGCCCCGCGTCTCCGATAAGCGCTCGTGGCTGATGAGGGCAATTAGCGCTAATGAGCCCCGGGAGCGCTCCCCCACCGCGCCATAAAACCCGCGGGAACGCTTATCCCGGGATATTTACTGGGAATGCTTATCTCGGGATCCTCACTGGGAACGCTTATCCCGGGATCTTTACCGGGAATGCTTATCCCGGGATCTTTACTGGGAACGCTTATCCCGGGATCCTCACTGGGAACGCTTATCCCGGGATCTTTACTGGGAATGCTTATCCCGGGATCCTCACCAGGAACGCTTATCCCGGGATCCTTACTGGGAACGCTTATCCCGGGATCTTTACTGGGAATGCTTATCCCGGGATCCTCACCAGGAACGCTTATCCCGGGATCCTTACTGGGAACGCTTATCCCGGGATCTTTACTGGGAACGCTTATCCCGGGATCCTCACCGGGAACGCTTATCCCGGGATCTTTACTGGGAACGCTTATCCCGGGATATTTACTGGGAACGCTTATCCCGGGATCTTTACTGGGAACGCTTATCCCGGGATCCTCACCGGGAACGCTTATCCCGGGATCTTTACTGGGAATGCTTATCCCGGGATCCTCACTGGGAACGCTTATCCCGGGATCTTTACTGGGAACGCTTATCCCGGGATCCTTACTGGGAACGCTTATCCCGGGATCTTTACGACGTGTGCCCGGCCCCAATAATCCCATTATTCCCCCTCATTAGGGGTGGGAGTTAATGGGGTGAGAGCAATTCCCAGCTGGAGCCGCTCCCGGGCACCCGGGGGCAGCTCCTGGGTGAGGAGCAGCAGAATTCCCGGATTTCCCAAATATCCCGGGTGGAGAGGGGTGGGAATGCCAGAATTCCCAGAAAAGCGGGGATTAAATCCCGGTGCAAAGTTTTCCTTCCTTCCTTCCTTCCTTCCTTCCTTCCTTCCTTCCTTCCTTCCTTCCTTCCTTCCTTCCTTCCTTCCTTCCTTCCTTCCTTCCTTCCTTCCTTCCTTCCTTCCTTCCTTCCTTCCTTCCTTCCTTCCTTCCTTCCTTCCTTCCTTCCTTCCTTCCTTCCTTCCTTCCTTCCTTCCTTCCTTCCTTCCTTCCTTCCTTCCTTCCTTCCTTCCTTCCTTCCTTCCTTCCTTCCTTCCTTCCTTCCTTCCTTCCTTCCTTCCTTCCTTCCTTCCTTCCTTCCTTCCTTCCTTCCTTCCTTCCTTCCTTCCTTCCTTCCTTCCTTCCTTCCTTCCTTCCTTCCTTCCTTCCTTCCTTCCTTCCTTCCTTCCTTCCTTCCTTCCTTCCTTCCTCTGAAATTCTCATTTTTTGGATTTTTTCCTCCCATTTTTTGAATGGTTCCCACCCCCCCATTTTTAGAGTGGTTTTTTTTCCCTTTTTTTTGTGTTTTTTCCCTTACCTCCCCCCCCATTTTGGGGTGTTTTTTCCCCCCATTTATCATTTTTTTCCCATTTTTGGGTGTTTTCTTTCCCCCATTTTTTATTTTTCCCCATTTTTGGAGTGTTTTTTCCTCTTTTTTCCCCCCCTCATTTCTCAGCCTTCTGCTCCTCATCCAGCAAATCCCAACCCCAACAATTCCAGAGTCAGGGATGGATCCCGAGCTGGGAATGGATTTTTGTCCCCCCTCTGTTTTTTTGGGGGAGCCCCCAGGAGTTAATTGAGCTGGGGTGACTTCATTAAATGCTGAGGGTTTTTTATTGAATTTTGTATTTTTCATTGAATTTTGAGCTTTTTATTGGATTTTGTGTGTTTAAAATTGAATTTCAATGTTTTTATTTCAATTTTAATTTTTCTAATTTGAATTTTGAGGGGTTTTTTAATTTGCATTTTGAGGAATTTTTACTTGAATTTTGATTTTTTTTTTTTTAATTAAATTTTAAGTTTTTCATCCAGAAAAGCTCAAAATTCCCTTTTGGAGCCCCCGGGAATTTCCCCCCCGGGAATTTCCCCCCCTGGAATTCCCAGGGACGCCCCCCCAGGCTGGGAGCGCTGGGATCCCGAATTTCCCAGAATTAACCCCAAAATTCCCGGGATTCCCGCCCGGCTGTGGGGGCGGGGGCGTTTTCCCACAAATCCGCGTTTCCCGGGATTTTGGGAATTCCTTGGGATGAGTTTTCCCTGGAGCGCAGCTCTGGGGGAGGGGCGCGGCTGCGTCTCTTTTTTGGGGTTGAAAAATGCATTTTTGGGTGTCCCGAGGGATATGAAATTGATTTATTGGGTGGGGAATTCCCCCCTCAGCTGAGGGGAAATAAAATAAAATAAAATAAAATAAAATAAAATAAAATAAAATAAAATAAAATAAAATAAAATAAAATAAAATAAAATAAAATCATCAATAAATCCCGAAATAAAATAAAATTTAAAATAAAATAAAATTTTAAAATAATCATCAATAAATCCCAAAATAAAATAAAATATAAAATAAAATAAAAAAATAAAATAAAATAAAATAATAAAAAATCATCAATAAATCCCGAAATAAAATAAAATAAAATCTAAAATAAAATTTAAAATAAAAAATAAAATAAAATAAAATTTAAAATAAAATAAAATAAAATAAAATAAAATAAATTCCCTGTGGAACTCAGCATGTCCCATGGGGGCAGCACTGAGGGAACCCCAAAATCCTCCCGGATTTTTGGGGGGTGGGCTCAGGACCAGCCTGACCCCAGCTCAACCCTCCAGGGGTCACTTGGGAATTTTCCCACATTTTTTTAGGAATTTTCCCACCATTTTTAGGAATTTTCCAAGATTTTTTTTTCATATTTTTCTGGATTTTTAAAACTTTTATTTTTCCACATCTTTGAAGAAAATTTCCACATTTTTAAAGACTTTTCCCACATTTTTAAGGTTTTTTCCCCACATATTTTAGCAATTTCTCCCCCCTATTTTTTAGAGTTTTTTCCACAATTTTTAGGAATTTTCCCACATTTTCCAGGAATTTTTCTACATTTTTTTAGGGATTTGGCCACATTTTAAAAAGAATTTTTTCCTCCACATTGTTCAAGAATTTTTCCTAATTTTTTTAGAATTTCCCCCCTATTTTTTCCGGACTTTTAAACCCCATTTTCCAGGATGTTTTCCTCCATTTTTCAGGATTTCCCCTCCATTTTTCCAGGATTTTCTACCCCATTTTTTCAGGATTTTCCAGGATTTTCCCCCCCATTTTCCAGGATTTTTTTCTCCAATTTTTCCAGGATTTTTTCCCCCATTTTTCAGGATTTTCCCCCATTTTTTAAGGAATTTCCCCCATTTTTCCAGGCTTTTCCGGGGATTTTTCCCGTTTTCCGGGATTTTCCCCCCAATTTTCCCGCTCCGGCTGCGGGCGGGGGCGGAGCGAGCCGCGCTCATTAAGCGCCGCGCTCATTAAGCGCTGCCTCGTTAAGCGCTGCCCTCGTTAAGAGTTAATTACGGCGCGGGGGCCGCTCCCGCCTCGGGGGGACCGGGGGGGGGCGGGAGCGGCCGGCGGAGCCCCCCGAGACCCCGGAACCCCCCGAGACCCCCGGAGCCTCCCGAGATCCGGAGCCCCCCGAGACCCCCGAGATTCAGAGCCCCCCGAGATCCCTGAGCCCCCCGAGCTCCCGGAACCCCCCGAGATCCGGAACCACCCGAGATCCGGAGCCCCCGAGACCCCCGGAGATCCCAAGAACCCCTCGAGCTCCCGGAGCCCCCCAAGACCCCCGAGATTCAGAGCTCTCGGAGACCCCCGAGACCCCCCCGAGACCCCCGGAGATCCCAAGAGCCCCCGGAGCGCCCCAAGACCCCCGAGATTCAGAGCCCCCCGAGACCCCAAGAGCCCCCCGAGATCCCGGAGCCCCCCGTGTCCCCGGTGTCCCCAGAGCCCCGGAGCCCCCGGCCCAGCCCCGGAGCCCGCGGGGTCGGGCCGGGGGGGTTGGTTTGGGGGGGTTTTTTTGGGGTTTTTTTTTGGGGGGTTTATTTGGGGGGTGTTGTTTTGGGGTTGTTTTTAGGGGGTGTTGTTTTTAGGGGGGGTGGGCTCGGGGTGGGCTCGCTGCTATTTTCAGCCCAGCTCCGAACCTAAAAATAAAAACTCTCCCGAAAAGGCGGCGGGGGCGGGGGGGGTCGGTCCCTTTGTGCCCCTCGCCCCCGCCCGGGGGTCCCGGCAGCCCCGGGGGGAGGGGGCGAGCCCGGCGCGACCCCCCCAGCCCGGGGCCGGCGCCAGCGCCCTCCCGGCCCCTTTGATGCCGAAGTTTTTTTTACACCCAGAAAAATCCCATTGAGGCTCGGGGGGAGGGGAGGGGGCGGCGGGGGGAGGGGCGCGGGGGGAGGGGCGCGGCAGATGGGAGCGAGCCCCCGGTGGGGGAGGGCAGGGCTGGGGGGGGGGGGTCCCGCTGTTGGGGTGTGGGGGGGGGGGGCGCGCCCCCCACGCCGAGGAGGGACGGAATCCCAACAAATAAATAAATAAACGAATAAATAAATGAATAAATAATGAAATGAGCGCAGCGGCGGCCGCCCCCTCCCCCCGGGCAGCCCCTCCCCCCGGCCCTCCCCCTCCCTCCCGCATCACCACGTGGCTTCCTCCCGCAAACATTTTCACGCTCGCTCTCCTTTTGCCAGCCCGGGCTTCACCCACGGGCGGTGCCCCCGGCCCGCGCCCCCCGCCCGGTGTCCGGTGCCGCTCCGGGGCCGCTCGGGGGCCCCGCAGCCCCCGGCGCCACCGCCCTGCCCGCGGGGCCGCCCCCTCCCCTCCTCTCCTTCCTCCTCCTCCTCCTCCTCCTCAGCGGCCGCCGCCCCCCTCCCCAACGGCACAAAAATCCGCTCGGCACAAGGGGAGGAAAAAAAAAAACCCCAAAAAAACAACAAAAAAAAAAAAAAAAGAGGAAAAAGCAAGCCGGGGCGAAGCTCGGGGGGCGAAGCGGAGGCGGCAGCGCGGCCGGAGCCCCCCGAGCCCCCCGAGCCCCCCGAGCCCCCGGCCCGCCATGAACAAGCTGTACATCGGGAACCTGCCCGAGGGCGTCACGGCGGCCGAGCTGGAGCGGCTGTTCGCCGAGCAGCGCATCTCCCTCAGCGGCCCCTTCCTCCTCAAGTCCGGCTATGCCTTTGTGGACTGCCCCGACGAGCAGTGGGCCATGAAAGCCATCGAAACTTTCTCGGGTGAGGCGCGCCGCGCAGCCCGAGCCCAGCCCTAACCCCAAATCCCAAATCCCAAACCTCCAAATCCCCAAACTCCCAAACCTCCAAATCCTCAAACCCCCAAATCTCCAGATCCCAAACCTCCAAACTTCCAAACTCCCAAATCCCCAAACTCCCAAACCCCCAAATCCTCAAACCCCCAAATCCTCAAACCCCCAAATCTCCAAACCCCCAAATCTCCAAACCCCCAAAGCCCCAAATCCTCAAATCCTCAAACCCCCAAATCCTCAAACCCCCAAACGCCCAAATCCCCAAACTCCCAAAGCCCCAAATCCTCAAACCCCAAAGCCCCAAACCCGCAGACCCCCAAACCCCGACCCCCCCATCCCCTCCGAGCCCCACGATCGCTGCCGGACCCTAAATCCCGACCCTCACTCGATCCCGACCCTCTCGATCCCTCCCCGGCCCCCCAGATCCTCCTGAGCCCCTCATCAACCCCGACCCCCCAAATCCCCCCTGCTCCCCCAAACCCCGACCCCTCGATCCCTCCCGATCCCCTCAGACCCCGAAATCCCCCCCGAATCCCGGAATCCCGAGCCCCAAAACCCCCCCGGACCCCCCAAAACTTCCTGTGCCCCCCCAACCCCCCCCGGACCCCCCAGCCCCTCCCCCCCCCAATCGCGGGATCCCGTCGGGGCCGCGCCCCCGATTTTTGTCCCTTCCCAAAATCCCGGCCACGAAGGGACCCCAAAGCCGGGGGGTCCCCCCGAGCCCCCCCCGGGGTCCCCCCGATCCCCCCCGGGTCCCCCCGAGCCCCCCCGGCCTTTGCCCCCCCGGCCCCGGGCCGCGCTCGGGGGCGAGGTCGCCATGCTGGGAGCAGAGGGAATTTGGGAGCAAATCGGGAATTTTGAGGCTTTTTCAATTTTCCCCCCCCCCCCTCCTCTCCATCTCCTTCCGCCCGGGTTCTTCCCTCGCCTGATTCTTTTTCGCTATTCCCCGTTAAAAAAAAAAAATTAAATAAAAATTCGAATTAAAGATCGTGGAGTGACCCCGCAGCCAGGGAATCCCGCTCCGTTTTCGGGAGAAATCCATTCCCGTGCAACCCCGACTTTCGGTGGGAAACGGGCAGGGAATTTCCTCCAAAGGCTTTTCCTGGAGGGCCGAAAGAAAAGGGGGGAATTCTCCAAATCCACCCCAAAAAACCCCAAATCTGATCGCTGGGATCCTTCCTGGAGCGAGGGGGGAAATATTCCCAAGGAACAATTCCAGAGGCGCCGCTCCCCCCGCGCGCTCGCATTCCATAAAAACCCCCTGTGAGGAGCTGGGTTTGGGTGGAATTCGGGAGAATTTGGGATGAATTCCGCGGGGAAATTCCCGTTTCTGAAAATTCCCCTTTATCCCGAGTTTTCCTGCCAGATTTTCCAAGCCGGGTTTTGTTTTTAGGGAAAGTGGAGCTCCATGGGAAGCAGCTGGAGATCGAGCACTCCGTGCCCAAAAAGCAAAGGTAAAGGCGGAGTTTTCATTGATTTTTAATTGGTTTTTAATTGGTTTTTAATCGTTACCATCGGAATTATTAATTTGTGTTGGCGAGGGGAAAATAGGAGAGAAAAAAATTTCCCAAAAATGTGAAAAATGAAGAAGTGTCGGAGGTTTTGGGCTGGGATTTGCCCCAGCGAGCTGAGTTTAATTAATTCATTAAACATTTCGTGAATTAATTGATTTTTTTTCAAGGAAAACTCAATCTGCCAGTTTTTCCTTAAAATAAAAAGGGGGAAAAAAGGTGAAATAAATAATTCTCCAGGCGCTGCCCAAGGTGATGGATGGCTTTGGGCTGGGATTTCCAAACTTGAGGAAGAATTTCCCGGCTCCTTTTGGCGCCTGGACCGGGAAATGAGGGCAAATCCTTTGTTTTGGGAGAAGGAAAAAATTAAAAAAATATTAAAAAATTAATATTTTTTTAAAAATCCGATTTAAAAAAGTGGGAAAAAAAAAGAACAAAACCAGCACGTGGCCGCTGAGGGCGGGCAGGGATGAAATCCCGCCTGAACTGCGGGGATTTTGGGGTGAAAAGCGGCGCTTTTGGGGTTTCCCAGGACGTGCCTCTCCCGCCCAGCCCATCCCATCCCTCTCCATCTTCCCCGGCCTTTGTTGTTCCCGGCTGGAGCCGGGAGCGCTCTGGAAAATCCTCCCCGCGCTCCGAATTCCCGCAATCCCCCCGCTCCCCCCCCGCTTTTGGGATTTTCCCCAGAAATTCTCCCTTTTCCCCTGGGATTTTCGCCCCCCGAAGCGGCGGAATTCCCGGAATTCCCGATCCCAAAGATTCCGCGTTGGACCCAAATCCATCGCCACGTGACGGAGGCGCCTTTTCCAAAGGGGAAAAAGAGGGGAGGCAGCGACGCCGGCTCTTCCCGGCCCCAAATTCCCAAAATCCCAGCAGAAAACTCCCAAAATCCCAGCCCGAAACATCCCAAAATCCCGGCCCCAAATTCCCAAAATCCCAGCAGAAAACTCCCAAAATCCCAGCCTGAAACATCCCCAAATCCCGGCCCCAAATTCCCAAAATCCCAGCAGAAAACTCCCAAAATCCCAGCCTGAAACATCCCAAAATCCCGGCCCCAAATTCCCAACATTCCAACCCTAAACGTCCCAAAATCCCAACCCTAAACTCCCCAAAATCCCAGCACCAAACTCCCCCAAATCCCAACCCCAAATTCCCAAAATCCCAGCCCTAAACTCCCTAAAATCCTGGCCCCAATTTCCCCAAATCCCAGCCCTGAACTCCCCAAAATCCCGGCCCAAAATTCCCCAAAATTCCAACTCTAAACGTCCCAAAATCCCAGCCTCAAACTCCCTCAAATCCCAACGCCAAATTTCCCAAATTCCCAAAATCCCTGCCCCAAATTTCCCCAAATCCCAGCCCTAAACTCCCCAAACCCCAACCCCAAATCTCCTCAAATTCTCCTTTTCCCGACCCTTCCCTGCCCCGTTTTGGGGTCGCCCCCTTTGGCCTCCCCTCAAAATTCCCAAAACTGGGAGGGGGCCGATCCCAAATCCAGCTGGGAATTCCCCAGCCCCGTTTTCTCGGCCCTAAATCCCGGATTTTAGGGGGATAATTATAATTTTTATTAATTTTTTTCCCCCTCCCTGATGGTTTTTGTTGCTGCGGCTTCGGTGTCCAGGGATGGGGGAATAGTGGGATGGAATTCCATGAAAAGTTAAAAATATCCCTTAAAAACCCCTGGAAAATCCTATTTCCCTCCCCCCACTTTGAATAATCAATAACTTGGGGAGGGAGGAGCGGATTTCCCCCTGAAAAAAATTCCCTAAAAATGAGAATATTCCTTTGGGATCTGGGATTTAAAGAGCTGGGAAAAAGTTGGGGGAAAAAACCCTTTAAAATCTTTTGGGATTTGGATTTGTTTTCCTCCCGGGTGTCCCTAAAACCGCGTGGATTGGGCTGGAAAAATCCCAGTTTTGGGTTTTTTTGGGGTTTTTTGGGGTTAAAATCCGCGCCCCCTCCCCCCCTCGGGGGCTGCTCTTAAAGGGCCAGCGCCGCTTTTCCCTCTTCGCCCCCCTGGGAGATTTTGGGGGAATTTTGGGGGATTTCGGGCGCGTCCCGGACACTTTGGGGAGGGGTTTGGTGATTTTGGGTGTGGAAAAAGCGATTTTGGGGCATTCCCCTTGACCCGGGGAGGCTTGGGAGCCGTAAATGGAATTTTGGGGGGAATTTGGGGGATTTTGGCTGCTCCAAGCCCCGGGGAGAGAGGGGAGCGCTGCCTTAAAAACGAATTTTTGGGGGAAATTTTGTGGTTTTTGAATCCTCCTTTCAGTTTTCCAGGCTGGAATTTCCAGTTCGGAGGGCGGGGGGCAGGAAAGGGTTAATGAGGGGAGAATTTCGGGATCCGAAGTGGAATTCCTCCCCTTTCCCCTCCCCCAAAACCTGAGGTTCATTTTTTTTTTCCCCTCTTTTTGATCCCTTTAAAAATGTGGGAAAACGAGTCAGGAGCGGGGCTGCCCTTCCCAGTTAATTTATTTTTAAATAAAAACAGCAAAAAAAAAAAACCAAAATTGTTTTTTCTTTAGGTTAAAGAGGAAATAATGATGTAAAAAAACTTCATTTGGGTGATTTTAATTAATTAATGTTAAAAAAATCCCAAGGAATTCTTTCCTCTCGGTTTATTCCCAAATTCCTCAAACCTCTCCAAAACAAAACATTCAAAAATTATTTTTCGAACCCCAAAATGGGTTAAAATAGCACCAAAAAAAGGGATTTGGGGTGTGTGGCTCCCAGAGGAATAAATTGATTTCTTTGGGATTAATTCCTGGGATTCTCCCAATTATTTTCATTATTTGGGGAATTATTGGAGCAGAATTCCATCAAAGCCTTAAATTGTGAAGAAATATTGCAAAAAATGGGATTTTATGAACAAAAATGAGGTTTTGGGTTAATCTGGGGCCATTTTGAGCATTTTGTTGGATTTTGGGAATTGTTTTTCCTGGGATTTTGTTGATGGGAAAATTGGGGAGAAATTCGAAATTTCCAACCCCAAAATCCTCCTGGTTGGAGTCACCAGGGGAAATTTTAAATCTTATTTTAAATGAAATTATTTTTTAAGGGAATAAAAATTCCAAATTTGGGTTTTTGGGGTTGGGATTTTGGGGTTGGGGTGGATTTAAACCCCAAAACTGGGAATTAAAGGGGATTTTCACCCCCAGCTCCCCCTGGGGTTGTGCTCAGGGCGTTCATTTTAATTCTAATTATAAAAATAAATATTTAAAATTATTTTAGTGGTATCAAAGCTCAGAAAAATGCTGGAAAAATCCTAAAATTCCCTTGGGTTTTCCTCCAAATCTGGGGATTCCCCTCAGAAAAGTCCTCATTTTCCACGGGGGAAATCCTGGAATTAATTGTTCCCAATGAAAAATATTCAAATCCAGGTTGAGGTTCCTTTTTTAGTCACTTTTCACCCCAAAATTTGCTTTTCCCCCCTCTTTTTGGGTTTGGATTCGCTGGAAATGGGATCAAAAATGAACCAAAAAATCTCCCAAAAATGTAAAAAAAAAACGAAAATTTTTTTCCACGTAAAATGAAAACCCAGGTGGATTTTGGGGCTAAAATTCTGCTTTTAATCCAATTTTAAAATCTTGATTTTTCCATTCAAACGAGGCTGGGTTGGGAGTTTAAATAAAAAATAACAACAAAAAACCGGAAAATTGAAATTTTGAGGAGGAAGAAAAGGGAAAAAATTAAAAATTTAAAATTCTTTTATTCCTTTGAGCTCCCAGTTTCCAGCTGCTCCCAAATTTCCACTTCTGGAAACAAAAAAATTTGGGAATTCTGAGGTTTTTGAGGATTTTTAACCAAAAAAAAGTAAAAAAAAATTAACGAATCTTTGATGATTTTTCCCTAAATTTCACCCCCGAGGTTGGAAACTCTGGGAATTCCATCAAATTCCGGATCTCAGGGAGAGAAAATTCCTTTATTTCCTTCTTTCCCTGTGGGGAATGTGGGAAAAACCTCCCAAAAAATGGGAATTTCCGGGAAAATTGGGAAATCTGAAGGCACGGGGGAGGAATTTGGGGGAGAAAAGGAGAAATCAGGGAATTTCTGGAATTGCAGCGGGAATCTCCGGGGTCGATCCCGGTTTTCCAAGGGGATTTCTGTTGGAATTTGGGTTCAGGCTCGGCCAAACCAATCCAGGGAGGGAATGGGGGGAAATTCCTCCTTTGGAAATTGGGAATTTTGGGATTTAAATGAAAGATTCCCAAAAAAAGGGAATTTCTGCCCTTCCAGCCCCAATTCCCGGCGCTGCTGACGCTTCCAGGGATTTTTCCAGGGATTTTGGAGAGAATTCCGGTTGGATGAGGGATCCCCGCTCCTTTTCCAGCTTTTTTTGGGGTTTCCCTGATTTTTTCCGGGGTTTTTTTTGCCTCTTTTCCAGGTTTGCTGGATTCGGGAGTGGGGCTGCCTCTGGGATTTGGGAATTTTCTGCCTTTTTTTAGGGATTCCACTGATTTCAAGGAATTCTTTTTCTGGAGAGATGGAGAAATTCCTGGTGTCCCGTTCCTGTCCGGAATTCCTGCTGTCCCATTCCCGTTCCCATCAGGAATTCCTGCTGTCCCATTCCCATTCCCATCGGGAATTCCTGCTGTCCCATTCCCGTTCCCATCAGGAATTCCTGCTGTCCCATTCCCATTCCCACAGGGAATTCCAGCTGTCCCATTCCCACAGGGAATTCCTGCTGTCCCGTTCCCATTCCCATCGGGAATTCCTGCTGTCCCATTCCCATCAGGAATTCCTGCTGTCCCATTCCCACAGGGAATTCCTGCTGTCCCGTTCCCATTCCCATCAGGAATTCCTGCTGTCCCATTCCCATCAGGAATTCCTGCTGTCCCATTCCCATTCCCATCGGGAATTCCTGCTGTCCCGTTCCCACAGGGAATTCCTGCTGTCCCATTCCCATCAGGAATTCCTGCTGTCCCATTCCCATTCCCACAGGGAATTCCTGCTGTCCCGTTCCCATCGGGAATTCCTGCTGTCCCATTCCCAAAGTCCCTCCCAGTTCCCCCCCCCCCGTCGGGGCCGGGATTTTCCAGCCGGGATCGGAGCGGGATCAAAGCTCCTCGCTCCCCTCGGCGCTCCCGGCCATCCCAGCCTGCCATTCCCTGGATCCCAGGGGGTTTGGGATCCTGTCCCGCAGGCCCCAAACACCCCAGGAATCCCAGACTTTCGGGATTCCCAGGAATCCCGGGGGATTTGGGATCCGCCACGGAATTCCCGGCTCTTCCCGGCTCCTGCTCCCTCCCTGGAGGGGCTCCAGAGGAATTCCCGCTTTTCCCTCCTTGCTGCCTCGGGAAGTGCTGCTTTTAGGGCTCCAGGCTTTGGGAATTCCGGGTTTTTGTGGATGAGGGGCGCGGGGAGGCTCCGGTCTCCGTCCCAGCTCCGCGTTTTTCCTGGAATTTCGCCAGCTGAGCTCCGGCTTCGCCTCGATTCCCGCAGAATTCCGGAGCCGTGGGATCAGCCCCGGCTGTGCAGGGAACTCCCTGCAGTTCAATAATCCTAATTAACCAATCCTAATTAATCGATCCTAATTAATCAATCCTAATTAACCAATCCAAATAATTCCCAGCTTGAGGGATCCCAAACTCCTGGAGTCGGGGGTTGGGAAATTTGGGATTTTCCCTTCTCTCCGGGGCTGTCCATCCCTATCCCAAATATTCCCTGGAATTCCTGCTCCCACCCAGCCGGGCTCTCCCGAGGGGGGTTGGGGGTGTTGGATAAATATCCATGTGGGAATTTCTGGGATTTGTGTTTGCTCTCCCAGGAGTGCATCCGGGGAATTTCGGGATCTCCTGTGGTTCCTGTTCCCATCAAAATCTCCCCAAAATTGACCGAAGGAGCCCCAAATCCCCGGAGCGGATTGGGACCCCCGAGCAGGAGAATCCCGATGGATTTGATGGAATTTTGATGGAATTGTTCCGGCTCTGCGGGGCTGGGAATCGGGAAGGGCCAAATTCGGGAGCAGCCGGTGGGGTTGGGAGCCCAATCCAAATGTGGATTTGGGAATGATGATCCCGAAGGGCGTCTCCTCATCCCTCCCTGCTCCCTTTGGGCTTCCCGATCCTTCCCAAATCCGGGAAAAGCCAAATCCAGCCCGGGAATCCGAGCAGTGCTGGAGGGACTCTGGAATTCCACTCCCAGGGAGATTCTGGAATTCTGATCCTCATGAGATTCTGGAATTTCCCTCCCAGAGGGATTCTGGAATTCCGCTTCCAAAGGGATTCTGGAATTTTCCCTCCCAGAGGGATTCTGGAATTCCACTCCCAGGGAGATTCTGGAATTCTGATCCTGGAGGGATTCTGGAATTCTGATCCTGGAGGAATTCTGCTTTCAGAAGGATTCTGGAATTTTCCCTCCCAGAGGGATTCTGGAATTCTGCTTCAGGAGGGATTCTGGAATTCTGATCCTGGAGGAATTCTGGAATTCCGCTCCCAAAGGGATTCTGGAATTCTTTTCCCAGAGGAATATGGAATTCTGCTCCTGAAAGGATTCTGGAATTCCGCTTCCAGCAGGATTCTGGAATGTTGCTCCCAGGGCAATTCTGGAATTCTGCTCCCAGGGCAATTCTGGAATTCTGTTCCTGAATGGATTCTGGAATTCCACTCCCGGTGCAATTCCAGCCCCACAAGGAGCTGGGATCCACCAGGGCTCCCCGGGAGCACCCGGAATTTTGGGGCTCGCTCAGCTCCATGGATGTGCCCCAGCCCAAATTCCATTTTTTTCCCCCTTTTAGGAGCCGGAAGATCCAGATCCGGAACATTCCGCCGCAGCTGCGCTGGGAGGTGAGGCAGGGATCGGGATCAAAGCTGGATTTCCCTCCTCTTTGTCATTAATTGGCTCTTAATTACCCTGGAGCGACCCTGGAAATCCCGGGAAAGCGACGCCGCCCCCGCGATTCCCATTAATTCCCGTTAATTCCCGTTAATTTGTGATTCGCTTCCCGCTGGGAATTCCCGGCCTCGGCTTTCCCCTCCCGCTGGCTCCGGCCTTCCCGGCCTTAATTACTCGGCAATTCTTAATGATCCTGGTGGGATTCTTAACGATCCCAATGACCCCGAGGTGTGGACGGGGCTTCCCGGGATATTTTATATTCCTGGGATTGATTTTCCCCTTTTTCCCCATTTTTTCCCAGGTCTTGGATGGGCTGCTGGCCCAGTACGGCACCGTGGAGAGCTGTGAGCAGGGTAGGAGCAGGGGATTTGGGGGATTTCACCCGGATTTGGGGGATTTCACCCGGATTTTGGGAATTTCTGCTCCCGAGATGGAAACAAAATCCAGATTTCAGGAATTCCTGCTCAGTTTCAGAGGGAGAAGGGAATAAACCCCAAATTTCTGGAATTTCTGTCCCATTTCAGCAGGAAGAGGACACAAACCCCAGATTTTGGGAATTTAATCCGGATTTTGGGATTCCCGTTTCAGGGAATTTAATCCCGTTTCAGGGAGAGGGAGAAATAAAACCTGGATTTGGGGGATTTCTGTGGGGAATAAAACCTGGATTTGGGGGATTTCTGTGGGGAATAAAACCTGGATTTTGGGAATTCCTGCCCCCTTTCAAGGGGGGAGGGAATAAAAACCTGATCCTGTCTCTGTTCCCAAATTCCCGATTCCCTTTCCCCGATTCCCGATTCCCTTTCCCCATTCCCGGCTCCTTTCCCTGATCCCTGCCTGTTCCCCAATTCCCGATTCCCTTTCCCTGATCCCTGCCTGTTCCCAAATTCCCGATTCCTTTTCCCGAATTCCTGATTCCCTTTCCCCATTCCCGATTCCCTTTCCCTGATCCCTGCCTGTTCCCGAATTCCCGCAGTGAACACGGAGAGCGAGACCGCCGTGGTGAACGTCACCTACGCCAACCGGGAGCAGACCCGGCAGTGAGTGCCCCGGGAATCCGGGAATCATTCCGGAATTCGGGAATTCCCTCCCTTCCCCACCTGTTGGAAAAAGGATTCCCGGATCCCAGCAGATCCTTGAGGACGCCCCTTAAATCCGATCGATTTTCCTTCACCTTTGGGCAGAACTCCAAGTTTTTGGGGTGTTTTTGGCAGCTCGGGGAGTGAAAGTTGAACTTTTTGCTTGGATAAAAGTTGGGATTTCCAGGGGCTTCCATGATTTCGGGAATTCTGCCTCCCGAAAAATGGGGAGAACAATCCCAGAGCTTCCAGAGGGATCCTGGAGACCATTCCCGGCTTTTCCCTGCACCAGCAGCACTCCCTGCTCCCCTCACAGCCGGACCAGCCCCTGGGCTGGGAATTTTTGGGGTTTTTGGGGGAGTTCCGGGAGTTTTCTTTGCTGGAGCCGAGCCGGTGCCGGATTCCCGGAGCCGGGAATGCGGGAAGGGAGCGGAGCCCAAATCCCTGCGCTCGCTGCCAGCCCCATCTACCGACAGCGGCAGCGCCGCGCCCCGGAGCGCGGGGCGGGGTGCGGGGGTTTGGGAACCCGTGGGGGTTTGGGATCCATGGGGATTTGGGATCTGTGGGGATTTGGGAACACGTGGGGATTTGGGATCTGTGGGGATTTGGGAACACGCGGGGATTTGGGAACACGCGGGGATTTGGGATCTGTGGGGATTTGGGAACACATGAGGAATTGCGATCTGTGGGGATTTGGGATCCACGGGGATCTGGGATTCTGTGAGGATTTGGGATCTCGTGGGGATTTGGGATCTGTGGGGATTTGGAATCTCGTGGGGATTTGGGAACCTGTGGGAATTTGGGATCCCGTGGGGATTTGCCCACTCCGTCCCACAGGAGGGAGGGGAGAGTTTTGGCAATTCCCGCTGGGCCGGTGCCGTCCCTTTCCCCTCTTCCCACAAAACCCATCCTAGGGCAAACCCCATCTCTTTTGGGGCTGCCCCGAACACCCCAAAAATCCCCTCCATGGTAACCCCATCTCTTTTGGGGCTGCCCTGCTCCCACCACCCCAAAAAATCCCATCCTACAGCAAACCTGGCTCTTTTGGGGCTGCCCTGAACATCCTAAAAATCCCCTCCTGTGGCAACCCCGTGTCTTTTGGGGCCGCCCTGCTCCCACCACCCAAAAAAACCACATCCTATGGCAAACCCCGATTCTTTTGGGGTTGTCTCAGACATCCGAAAAATCCCCTCCTCTGGCAACCCTGGCTCTTTTGGGGCTCCCCTGAACATCCCACAAAACCCATCCTAGGACAACCCCTGTCTCTTTTGGGGCTGCCCTGAACACCCCAAAAATCCCATCCCGTGGTAACCCCGTCTCTTTTGGGGCTGCCCCAAACACCCCAAAAATCCCATCCTGTGGTAACCCCGTCTCTTTTGGGGCCGCCCTGCTCCCACCATCCCAAACCAATCCATCCTATGGCCACCCCATCTCTTTTGGGGCTGCCCCAAACACCCCAAAATCCCATCCCGTGGTAACCCCGTCTCTTTTGGGGCCGCCCTGGTGCCAGTGCCCCAAACCGACCACTCCTATGGCAAACCCTGATTCTTTTGGGGCTGCCCCGAGCATCCCACAAAACCCATCCTAGGACAACCCCTGTCTCTTTTGGGGCTGCCCTGCTCCCACCACCCCAAAAAATCCCCTCCTGTGGCAACTCCATCTCTTTTGGGGCTGCCCGAAACACCTCAAAAATCCCATCCCGTGGTAACCCTGTCTCTTTTGGGGCCGCCCCGAACACCCCAAAATCCCCTCCGTGGTAACCCCGTGTGTTTTGGGGCCGCCCTGGTGCCAGCGCCCCGCCCCAGCCGCGTGCCCCCGTGTCCCCAGGGCCATCCTGAAGCTGAACGGGCACCAGCTGGAGAGCCACGCGCTCAAGGTCTCCTACATCCCGGACGAGCAGCCCGAGAACGGGCGGCGCGGCGGGGCCGGGGCGCGCGGCGGGGCCCGGCCGGGCTCCCCGCTGCCCGCGGGGGCTGCCCCCAAGGCGCCGCCCCCCGACGTGCCCCTGCGGCTCCTGGTGCCCACCCAGTTCGTGGGGGCCATCATCGGCAAGGAGGGGGCCACCATCCGCAACATCACCAAGCAGACCCAGAGCAAGTGAGTGCCCAGGGGGTCTCCAAGGGGTCTCCGGGGATCTCCAAGGCGTCTTCAGGGGGTCTCTGGGGGTCTCCAGGGGTTCTCCAGAAGTTATCCAGAAGTTCTCCAGAGGTTCTCCAGGATTTCCCCCAGGGTGATCCAGGGGATTCCCCAGGGGTGACCCAGGGCTTCACCAGAGGTTCTCCAGGGGTTCTCCAGGGATTTCCAGGAGTGATCCAAAGGTTTTCCAGAGGTTCTCCAGGACTTCTCCAGGGGTGGTGCAGGGGTTCTCCAGAAGTTCTCCAGGGGTTCTCCAGGGATTTCCAGGAGTGATCCAAAGGTTTTCCAGAGGTTCTCCAGGACTTCTCCAGGGGTGACCCAGGGCTTCTCCAGAAGTTCTCCAGGGGTTCTCCAGGGATTTCCAGGGGTGATCCAAGGGTTTTCCAGAGGTTCTCCACGACTTCTCCAGGGGTGGTCCAGGGGTTCTCCAGGGCTTCTCCAGGATTTGCCAGGGGATCTCCAGAGGTTCTCCAGGGGTGATCCAAAGGTTTTCCAGAGGTTCTCCAGGGATTTCCAGGGGTGATCCAGAGATGATCCAGGGGTTCTCCAGGGGTGATCCAGGGGATCTCCAGAGTTTCTTCAGGGCTTCTACAGAATTCCCCCTGCCCTTGCTGGGACGTGAGTTTCGGGGAGGCCCCGGGGCCTCTCCCAGCGCCCGTCCCGCGGTTTTCAGGATCGACGTGCACCGCAAGGAGAACGCGGGCGCGGCCGAGAAGGCCATCAGCATCCACTCCACGCCCGAGGGCTGCTCGGCCGCCTGCAGGATGATCCTGGACATCATGCACAAGGAGGCCAAGGACACCAAGACGTGAGAGCCCCACAGACCGCGCCCCAGGCTCCTCCCAGCCCTGTGCCCCACGAGTTTTGGGTTTGGGGGCTCTGAGCCTTGGGGTTTGGGCTTCCTCCAGCCCTCCGTGCCACCCCCTCCTTTCCCAGATCCCACAGTCCCTCCTTTTGGGTTTTCCCTCCTTTCCCAGTTCCCATAATGCCTCGTTTTGTGTTTTCCCTCCTTTCCCAGATCCCACAGTCCCTCCTTTTGGGTTTTCCCTCCTTTTGGGTTTTCCCTCCTTTTGGGTTTTCCCTCCTTTCCCAGTTCCCATAATGCCTCATTTTGGATTTTCCCTCCTTTCCCAGGTTTCACAATCCCTCCTTTTGGGTTTTCCCTCCTTTCCCAGCTGCCCTAATCCCTCCTTTTGGGTTTTCCCTCCTTTTGGGTTTCCCCTCTTTCCCAGTTCCCATAATTCCTCGTTTTGGGTTTTCCCTCCTTTCTCAGATCCTACAATCCCTCCTTTTGGGTTTTCCCCCCTTTTGGGTTTTCCTCCCTTTTGGGTTTTCCCTCCTTTTGGGTTTTCCCTCCTTTCCCAGCTGCCCTAATCCCTCCTTTTGGGTTTTCCCCCCTTTTGGGTTTTCCCCCCTTTTGGGTTTTCCCCCCTTTTGGGTTTTCCCTCCTTTCCCAGCTGCCCTAATCCCTCCTGTGGGGTTTTCCCCCCGTTCCCATTCCCGTTCCCAGGGCTGACGAGGTCCCCCTGAAGATCCTGGCCCACAACAACTTCGTGGGGCGCCTGATCGGCAAAGAGGGCCGGAACCTCAAGAAGGTGGAGCAGGACACGGAGACCAAAATCACCATTTCCTCGTAAGGAGCGGGGCAGGAGCTCCTCACGCCGGGGTGGACGGGCAGGAGGAGGAAGAGGAGGAGGAGGAGGAGGATGGGGGGAGAAGTTTTTGTCCCCAGATTCTCTGGGGGATCCTTGGCGTTGGGTTTCCCGTGCTCCCCTTTCCCGTCCCCTTTGGGGTCCCTTCCTCGGTGCCCTGGGTGAGTCCCCGTGTCCCCACGGCCGCTGTCCCCAGGCTGCAGGAGCTGACCCTGTACAACCCCGAGCGCACCATCACGGTCAAGGGCTGTCCCGAGAGCTGCTGCCGCGCCGAGCAGGAGATCATGAAGAAAGTGCGCGAGGCCTACGAGAACGACGTGGCCGCCATGAGCGTGAGTGGGGCCGGCCTGCGGGATCCCATAAACCAGCGCCCCCCTCGTCCCCGGCGTGATCCTGCCTCGTCCCCGATCCCATTCCTCCCCTCAGTTCAATCCCCTCATCCCATATTTTGGTTGACCTCAGTTACAATCCCAATCCTCCAATATCCCATATTTTGGTTTCTCTCGGTTACAATCCCAACCCCACATCCCGTATTTTGGTCCCCTCAGCTCAACCCCAACCCCACATCCCGTATTTTGGTTTCCCTCAATCCCAATCCCATATCCCGTATTTTGGTCCCTCAGTTCAACCCCAACCCCACACCCCGTATTTTGCTCCCCCAGCTGCAGTCCCACCTCATTCCCGGGCTGAACCTGGCGGCCGTCGGGCTCTTCCCGGCCTCCTCCTCGGCGGTGCCGCCGCCCCCGAGCGGCGTCTCCGGGGCCGCTCCCTACAGCTCCTTCCTGGTGAGTGACCCCGTGCCAGGGGGCGTCCATGGGACCCCCGGGGTGGGCAGTGACCCCTGGGACATTCCCATGGGACCCCCGGGGTGGGCAGTGACCCCTGGGATGGGCAGTGACCCCCGGGACGTTCCCATGGGACCCCCGGGATGGGCAGTGACCCCCAGGACGTTCCCATGGGACCCCCGGGATGGGCAGTGACCCCCAGGATGTTCCCATGGGACCCCCGGGGTGGGCAGTGACCCCCAGGATGTTCCCATGGGACCCCCGGGGTGGGCAGTGACCCCTGGCAGTCCCTGCTCCCAGCTCCAGGACATGACACTGACCCCAAAGGGTGACCCCGGCCCCAAAGGGTGACCCTGGCCCCAAAATGGTGACAGAGACCACAAATAGTGACAGTGCCTCTAAAGGGTGACCGCAGCCCCAAAGGGTGACCGTGACCCCAAAGGGTGACCCTGACCCCAAAATGGTGACAGTGCCCCCAAAGGGTGACCCCGGCCCCAAAGGGTGACCCTGACCCCAAAGGCTGACCCGGCCCCAAAGGCTGACCCGGCGCGCTCCGCCCGCAGCCCCCCGAGCAGGAGACGGTGCACGTGTTCATCCCGGCGCAGGCGGTCGGGGCCATCATCGGCAAGAAGGGCCAGCACATCAAGCAGCTCTCGCGCTTCGCCAGCGCCTCCATCAAGGTGGGCCTCGGGGGCCTTGGGGGCCCTCGGGGGCCTCGGTCCCCAAGGGTCCGTTATTTCCTTTATTTATTTCCTTTATTTATTTCCTTTTTTTATTTCCTTTATTTATTTCCTTTATTTATTTCCTTTATTTATTTCCTTTTTAAATTTCCTTTATTTATTTCTTGGGAAAAGCCCTGGCAAACCTGGGCAGGGCAGTAGAACCGTGTCCATCCCATGTCCATCCCGTGTCCATCCCGTGTCCATCCCATGTCCATCCCGTGTCCATCCAAGTCCATCCCATGTCCATCCATCCCATGTCCATCCCGTGTCCATCCATGTCCATCCTGTGTCCATCCAAGTCCATCCCATGTCCATCTATCCATATCCATCCATCCCGTGTCCATCCTGTATCCATCCATCCATCCATCCATCCCATGTCCATCCCATGTCCACCCATGTCCGTCCCGTGTCCATCCATGTCCATCCCATATCCATCCATCCCGTGTCCATCCTGTATCCATCCATCCATCCATGTCCATCTATGTCCATCCATGTCCATCCCGTGTCCATCCATGTCCATCCCGTGTCCATCCATGTCCATCCCGTGTCCATCCGTGTCCATCCCGTGTCCATCCGTGTCCGTCCCATGTCCATCCGTGTCCGTCCCGTGTCCATCCGTGTCCGTCCCATGTCCATCCGTGTCCGTCCCGTGTCCATCCGTGTCCGTGCCGTTGCAGATCGCGCCCCCGGAGACGCCGGACTCCAAAGTGCGCATGGTGGTGATCACCGGCCCGCCCGAGGCGCAGTTCAAGGTTGTCACTGCTGTCACCTCCTTGGGGACCTCGGGGTGTCCCTGGCAGGGGGGACAGGGGGGACCCCAACCGAATTCCACAGCTGCGGAATTCCAGGGTTGGGTTTCCCAGGGGCCCGGTTTAGAATTCCAAAGAACCGGGATTTTATGGGATCCCAAATCCCAGGATGGAGCTCAGAGTGGGACATTCCTGGCTCCCTGCTCCCAGGGGCCAAACGGGTTCAGAATTCCAAAGAACTGGGGTTTTATGGGATCCCAAATCCATGGATGGAGTTTGGGGTGGGACATTCCTGGCTCCCTGCGGCCAAACGGGTTTGGAATTCCAACGAACCGGGATTTTACGGGATCCCAAATCCAGGGATGGAGTTTGGGGTGGGACATTCCTGGCTCCCTGCTCCCAAGAGCAGGTTCAGAATTCCAACGAACCGGGATTTTACGGGATCCCAAATCCAGGGATGGAGTTTGGGGTGGGACATTCCTGGCTCCCTGCTCCCAAGAGCAGGTTCAGAATTCCAACAAACCGGGATTTTACGGGATCCCAAATCCAGGGATGGAGTTTGGGTGGGACATTCCCAACTCCCTGCTCCCAGGGGCTGAGCGGGTTCAGAATTCCAACAAACCGGGATTTTACTGGATCCCAAATCCAGGGATGGAATTTGGGGTGGGACATTCCTGGCTCCCTGCTCCCAAGAGCAGGTTCAGAATTCCAACGAACTGGGATTTTACGGGATCCCAAATCCATGGATGGAATTTGGGTGGGACATCCCGGCTCCGTCCCTCTGCAGGCGCAGGGCAGGATTTACGGGAAGCTGAAGGAGGAGAACTTCTTCGGGCCCAAGGAGGAGGTGAAGCTGGAGACGCACATCCGCGTGCCGGCCTCGGCCGCCGGCCGCGTCATCGGCAAGGGCGGCAAGACCGTGAGTGGGAGCGGGGCCGGAATTCCCGGGAGAGCGGCCGGGAGGCTCCGCAGGGCTCATCCCGCGTGCGCCCGCAGGTGAACGAGCTGCAGAACCTGACGGCGGCCGAGGTGGTGGTGCCGCGGGAGCAGACCCCGGACGAGAACGAGCAGGTCATCGTCAAGATCATCGGGCACTTCTACGCCAGCCAGGTACGGCCGGCGCGGCCCGGGGTGGTCCAGGGGTGATCCAGGAGTGCTCCAGGGGTGATCCAGGGGTTCTCCAGGGGTGATCCAGGAGTTCTCCAGGGGTGATCCAGGGGTGATCCAGGGGTGATCCAGGGGTGATCCAAAAGTTCTCCAGGGGTTCTCCAGGGTTCTCCAGGGGTTCTCCAGGGGTGATCCAGGGGTTCTCCAGGGGTGATCCAAAAGTTCTCCAGGGGTTCTCCAGGGGTGATCCAGGGTTCTCCAGAGGTTCTCCAGGGGTTCTCCAGAAGTTATCCAGAGGTTCTCCAGTGGTGCTCCAGGGTTCTCCAGGGGTTCTCCAGGAGTGCTCCAGGGTTCTCCAGGGGTGATCCAGGGGTTCTCCAGGGGTGCTCCAGGGGTTCTCCAGGGGTTCTCCAGTGGTGCTCCAGGGTTCTCCAGGGGTTCTCCAGGGGTGCTCCAGAGGTTATCCAGAGGTTCTCCAGGGGTTCTCCAGGGGTTCTCCAGGGGTTCTCCAGTGGTGCTCCAGGGTTCTCCAGGGGTTCTCCAGGGGTTCTCCAGGGTTATCCAGAGGTTCTCCAGGGGTTCTCCAGGGGTGCTCCGGGGGTTCTCCACGGGTCCTCCAGGACTTCCCTAGAGGTCTTCCAGGGGTTCTCCAAGGTTTTTCCAGAGGTTGTCCAGGGGTTCTCCAGGACTTCCCCAGAGGTTCTCCAGGGGTTCTCCAAGGTTTTTCCAGGGGTCCTCCAGGGGTTCTCCTGGACTCCTCCAGGGGTTCTCCAAGGTTTTTCCAGGAGTGTGATGCTCAGACCGCACATTTTTGGTCGTTATCCCATGAATCCCACCTGTTATTCCCAGAAAAACCCACAGGAGAACCTTGGACAGGAGCTGGATTTGGGTGGGAATTTGGAATAAAGGGGTTCCAGAGGGAAGCTGGGGTGGGGCTGGGAGCAGGCGGGGGGGGACGGCGGCGTGCCATGAACCCCTGGCTGTCGTTCCCAGATGGCTCAGCGCAAGATCCGGGACATCCTGGCGCAGGTGAAGCAGCAGCACCAGAAGGGCCAGGGCGGCCAGAGCCAATCCCGCAGGAAATAGGGAGCCCAAATCCCGGGAGAGCCAGGACACGGCACGGCCAGGCCGGCTCCGAGTGCCTGGGAATCAGCAACCGCAGGGGGACGCGGAGCGGGATCGGGAATGGACGGGGATCGGGAATGGACAGGGATCGGGAACGGACAGGGATTGGGAACGGACGGGGATCGGGAATGTGCAGGGATTGGGAATGTGCAGGGATCGGGAATGTGCAGGGTTTGGGAATGTGCAGGGATCGGGAACGGACGGGGATTGGGAATGGACAGGGATCGGGAACGGACGGGGATCGGGAATGTGCAGGGATCGGGAATGTGCAGGGATCGGGAACAGACAGGGATCGGGAACGTGCAGGGATTGGGAACGTGCAGGGATCGGGAATGTGCAGGGATCGGGAACGGACAGGGATCGGGAACGTGCAGGGATCGGGAACGGACGGGGATTGGGAATCCACAGGGATTGGGAATGTGCAGGGATCGGGAACGGACAGGGATTGGGAATGTGCAGGGATCGGGAACGGACAGGGATTGGGAATGTGCAGGGATCGGGAATGTGCAGGGATTGGGAATGGACAGGGAATGGGAACGGACAGGGAATGGGAACGGACAGGGATTGGGAATGTGCAGGGATCGGGAATGTGCAGGGATCGGGAATGTGCAGGGATTGGGAATGTGCAGGGATTGGGAATGTGCAGGGATCGGGAATGGACAGGAATTGGGAACGGAGAGGGATCGGGAATGTGCAGGGCTCGGGAATGCAGGGATTGGGAATGTGCAGGGATCGGGAACGTGCAGGGATTGGGAATGTGCAGGGATTGGGAATGGACAGGGAATGGGAACGTGCAGGGATCGGGAATCCGCAGGGATTGGGAATCCACAGGGATCAGGAACGGACAGGGAATGGGAATGGAAAGGGATTGGGAACGTGCAGGGATTAGGAATCCACAGGGATCGGGAGTCCGCAGGGACTGGGAATCACCTCCACAGGGATTGGAAATTTCGTCCCCCAGCAGGATTGGGAATTCCATTGGGAATCACATCCCAAAAAAAAACCCCACGGAATTCCTCATCCCCACCATCAGAATTTGGGAATTCTGTGCAGGAGGTTTTGGGAGGAGCTGGAAAGAGCAGGAAAATCCCCCAGGAATTCTGAATCCACTTAAATCTGGCACTCCTCATTCCCAAACTCCCCAAATTCCTCATTTCTGCAGGAAAATCCCCGTTCCCAAGAGAGAAAAAAGCGGATTTCAGAAAAGGCAGCGGGCGCTGATTCCCGGCACTCTGGGGGGTTGAAAGGATTTGGGATTTTGGGAATATTTGGGAAGGATCCGAAGCCGCCACTTCCCACCAAGGGCTGGGCTCCAGCAATTCCAGCCCCAAAGTCGGGGATTTTCCAGGGTTTTCCCCCAAAACGGGAAGGGGAGGGCGGGAAAGGAAAATTGGGATGGGATTGGAGGGGAGGGGTGAAGGAAAAGCTGGGAGCGACCCCAAAAAAAATGGGAATTTGGGAGAAAAAGGGGAAATTTGGGCTGAGTTTGGAGGGACAGGAATGGCCAAGGAAAAGCTGGGATGTGAAAAATGTGAAAAAAAAGTAAAATTGGGATGAATTTTGAGGGAGAAAGAGGATGGAAGGGCTCCCAAACGAGGTGAAAAAGTGGGAATTTGGGATAAAAAAATTGAAATTGGGATGGATTTTGAGGGCCAGGAGTGATGGGAGGAAAATTGGGATGAGTCTAAAAATCGGGAATTCGGGACAAACCCGGCCCTGACGCTTTTGCCGTCGATTTAACGGAGCCCAGCCCTTCCCAGCAGGAATTTTGGGGGAAAATCCTCCAAAACCCCTCCTGGAACAGCAGAAAAACACATTTAGGGAAGGGAAGGCGGCAGAGGGAATTCCCTGGAATTCTGCCAATCCAGGGAAAAAAAAAAACCCCGGGAATGACAAAAAACCACAAAAAAGCTCAAAAAAAAAGCTACCTCAGGTGTGATTACCTCAGCTATGGAATATTCTGATTTTTTTGGGTTGTTTTCACTTTATTTTGGGGTTTTTTGGGGGCTTTTCGCTGATATTTTATATAAGAGGTGCTAACGGGGAAGATTTTATTTTTTTAATGAAAAAGAGAAAAAAAAAGATAATTTTTTTGGAATTTTTTTATGGAAGAATCCGGGCGTTCCGGGGAGAACGCCGGGAGTTCTGGACCTAGTGGAAAAGATGGCAGCAGCTTCCTTCGTTTGGAGATTTTTAATCTTTTTATGGAATTTTTGTGCCCTTTCCCAGCTGAGGAATTTCAGCTCTCAGGCATCGTCGCTCTCCAAAAAAAAAAAATCCGGGAAAATTCCAAATTTGGTTTTCCCAGTGGGAAAAACTTGAATTTTTTTTCTTTTTTTTTTTTTTAATTAATTTTAATTTTTTTTTCCGGGAATTTCAAGGGGTAAAACCCGAACCCGAACCCGGCGCTGGCTGAAAGGATTTTCCCAATCGGATTCAGCCAAATCTGAGGATTTTTTGGGAATTTTTCCACTCCTGGGCAGCGTTTTCTATGCAAAGTGGGGTTAAAAAAGGGTTTTTTGTGCTGGTTTTATTTTCACACTCTCCGAAGCCATAAAGAGATTTTTTTCTATATTTGATAGGAAATTCCTAAAGATCCCAGAATCCCAAGGCGATCCCGACCTTCCTGGAATTCCAGGGGTTGGTCTCGATCCATCTTCTCCACTATGGTGCTGTGAAATTTAAAATAAAAAAAGTAAAAATCAAAAAAAAAAAAAAAAAACCACAAAAAAAATTTATTTTAAAAGAGATTTTTTTTTTTGCCTCCGTTTTACCGAGGGAAAAAAAAAAAAATTAAAGGAAGACATTAATTAAAGAAAATGAATTAAGGACGTTAATTAAAAAAAATGATTTTTAAAAAAAGGGAAGATAATTTTTAAAAATGAAAAATAATTTTAAAAAGGAAAAAAATAATCTAGAAAAAAAAGGAAAAAAGTAATTTTAAAAACGGAAAATCTATTTAAAAAAAGGAAAAAATAATTTTTAAAAAAGTAAAAAAAAGCTTAAAAATATTAAAAATCATTTTAAAAAATGGAGGAGGAGGGAGAGAAGTTAATTAATGAATTCCTTCATTAAGTGGGAGCTGATTTTTATTCCCTACAAACGCACAGGGAGGAGGGAGAGGAGAATTCCTGAGCCGGGCACGGGCAGGGATCGGCCTCTCCCTGCCCCAAAACCTCCACAGGGTGATTGTTCCTGGTGAAATCCCTTATTCGTCGTGACAAAATCCCTTTTTTCTTGATGAAATCCAGTTTTAGGGTCAAATCCCAATTTTCCTTGGTAAAACCCCAATTTTCCTGGGTAAAATCCCAATTTTCCTGGGTAAAACCCCAATTATCCTGGGTAAAATCCCAATTTTCTTGGTAAAACCCAATTTTCCTTGGTAAAACCCCAATTTTCCTTGGTAAAATCCCAATTTTCCCGGGTAAAACCCCAATTTTCCTGGGTAAAATCCCAATTTTCTTGGTAAAACCCCAATTTTCCTTGGTAAAATCCCAATTTTCCTGGGTAAAACCCCAATTTTCCTGGGTAAAATCCCTTTTTTTTTTGGCACAATCCCGTTTTTCCCATTGCTTTGGCCCTGCAGGAAAATCCAATTTTTGGGTGAAACATTCAACAAAAAATATCCCAGAATAATCCCAAGGAGCCAATTTTGGTGCTGTTCCCCCCAGTCCCATCATCCACGACTTCCCCATCCCAAATATTTGGGATTGGGGATGTGGGATCCCCCTCTTGGCGGGGGGAGCGCTGAGTTTTTATTCCCAAAAACTTTGGGGTGAAAGGAGGCGGATTCGGGCTCGGCAGCTCCCGTGCCCCGGGGGCCTTTTCCCGCTTTTCCTTGGAATTTTTGCCAGGAAAAGACGCTTTGGAATACTAAAAACCGGGAACAGCCGTTCCCAAATCCCAGCTCTGGGATCTCTGGGAAGATCTGCCCCAAAATCCCCCAAATTCCGGGAATCTTTGGTGCTTTTCCCATTCCCGGGGCCGGTCGGAATTCCAGGGGGAATTCCTGGCGGGAAATTTCATTTATATCCAAGAGAGAAGGAAGAGAGCTCGGAGCATCTCCTGCTTTTCTCTGGAAAAAGCTGGAAAATTGGGAAAAGCAGGAAAATGGGAATGAGATGGATCCAGACTGGAATGGAAAAATGAGGAAAATTCCCAAAAAACCAGCAGGAAAATGGGAATGAGACGGATCCAGACTGGAATGGAAAATCCAGGGAAAATTCCCCAAAAAAACAGCAGGAAAATGGGAATGAGACGGATCCAGACGGGAATGGAAAATCCAGGGAAAATTCCCCAAAAACCAGCAGGAAAATGGGAATGAGATGGATCCAGACTGGAATGGAAAATCCAGGGAAAATTCCCAAAAAACAGCAGGAAAATGGGAATGAGACGGATCCAGACGGGAATGGAAAATCCAGGGAAAATTCCCCAAAAACCAGCAGGAAAATGGGAATGAGATGGATCCAGACTGGAATGGAAAATCCAGGGAAAATTCCCAAAAAACAGCAGGAAAATGGGAATGAGATGGATCCAGACGGGAATGGAAAATCCAGGGAAAACTCCCAGCCCCACAGGACTCCTCCATCTGCTCCCTCGGCGCCAAGGAATTCGGGGAAAAGCGGAATTTTGGAGAATTGTGGAGTTCTTTTTTCCCCTTTATTTTGGATTTATCTCCTCGGCTCGTTCCCAATTCCATTTTTCCTGTCTCCGTTTGTTGTGTCCGACGGAATCTCGGGATCCCGGGAAATCCCTGGCTCGGGAGGGAGGGCACGGACGGATCCAGCACCCCGGGAGCTTTTCCCGGGATTTTGGCCAGGTTTCCGTTCTGGATCCGCTCCGGGAACGGCGGTGCCGGAGCTTGCTCGGATTTTTCCACGCGGATCAACCTCGGAATGGTTCGGAAAAGCCAATCCGTGCTGGAATTCCCTTGGGAATTCCCACAGGGAGGAGAACCCCATGCCCTAACCCGGCTTTTCTCCGTGCTTTATTTGGATTTTTCCCACTTTTTCTGGCGGATGAGATCCCGGATCCATCCCGAGGCTCTTCCCTCCTGGATTTTATCCTGGTTTTTTTTTGGGAAGCACTTCCAGCTGGGATCACACACCTGGAACTACCTCAGAGCCGCCGGGATCTTCCCGCTGGAGGCGGAATTTTGGGATGGCTCCGAGGAGGAGGAGCCGTGGGGAAGGCTCTGGAACATTCCAGGAGGGCGGCGGGCTGGGAGAATTCCCAAAAATTCCCTGGAAAAGTCTCCAGTGCCTGCCCGATCCCGGCTCTTTATCCACAAACCGGAATTCCCAGTTTTTTGTGGAAGAGGAATTCCCAGGACCTCTTGGGCAGGACATTCCACCAAAATCTTGGGATGAGATGGGAGGAAAATCATGGGATGAGCCGGGCTGGGATGTTCTGCTGGATTTTGGGAATGCTCTGCTGGATTTTGGGAATGCTCTGCTGGATTTTGGGAATGCTCTGCTGGATTTTGGGAATGCTCTGCTGGATTTTGGGAATGTTCTGCTGGATTTCGGGAATGCTCTGCTGGATTTCGGGAATGCTCTGCTGGATTTTGGGAATGCTCTGCTGGATGCCAGCGGGTTTGGGAAGTTCTCCTGGATTGGGAGGATTTTGGGATGCTCCAGCGTGGAGGATTTTTGGGATGGATTCCTGGATCCCGGCTTTGGGATGGCTTTTGGGATCCCGGGAGTGGGATGGATTTTTGGGATCCCGGGAGTGGGATGGATTCCTGGATCCCAGCCTTGGGATGGCTTTTGGGATCCTGGGAATGGGATGGATTTTTGGGATCCCAGCACTGGGATGGCGTCGGATCCCGGGAGTGGGATGGATTCCTAGATCCCGGCTTTGGGATGGTTTTTGGGATCCTGGGAATGGGATGGATTCCTGGATCCCGGCCTTGGGATGGTTTTTGGGATCCCGGGAATGGGATGATTTTTGTGGGGGGGAATTTTCAGGGCGGGAAGAGCTGATCCCAAGCAGGAAACACCTCCTCGCTCAGGCTGATCCCGGGAATTCCATGGGATCAACCAGACCCAGGGCGGGAACTCATCCTCAGGAATCCACGAGTGGATCCCATCGGCTCCTCGGAGCATCCGGCTTCACCCGGATCCAGAATTCCACGGAATTCCGGGAGGAAATCCAGCCTCAGCCCACGACCCTGCTGCTCCAGATCTGGGATCAGGGAAATCTCGGGAAACGGCAGAGGAGCAGGAGACGATTCCGAGAGTCTGGAACGCGCAGCGCCCGCGGAGCCGGGAACGAGCCTGGGAATGATCCTGGAATGATTCCGGGAATGATCCTGGAATGATCCAGGAATGATCCCGGGAATGATCTTGGAATGATCCAGGAATGATCCCGGGAATGATCCTGGGAATGATCCAGGAGCGATCCTGGAAAATCCCAGGACATATCCTGGAATGATCCCAGGAACAATCCCAGGAATGATCCCAGGAATGATCCCAGGAATGATCCAGGAATGATCCCAGGAATGATCCAGGAATGATCCCAGGAATGATCCCAGGAATGATCCAGGAATGATCCCAGGAACAATCCCAGGAATGATCCCAGGAATGATCCAGGAATGATCCCAGGAATGATCCAGGAACGATCCAGGAATGATCCCAGGAATGATCCCAGGAATGATCCAGGAATGATCCAGGAATGATCCAGGAATGATCCCAGGAACGATCCAGGAATGATCCAGGAACGATCCCAGGAACGATCCTGGAATGATCCAGGAATGATCCCAGGAATGATCCCAGGAACGATCCCAGGAATGATCCAGGAACGATCCCAGGAACGATCCCAGGAATGATCCAGGAACGATCCCAGGAATGATCCAGGAATGATCCAGGAATGATCCAGGAATGATCCAGGAATGATCCCAGGAATGATCCAGGAATGATCCCAGGAATGATCCCAGGAACAATCCCAGGAATGATCCAGGAATGATCCCAGGAACAATCCCAGGAATGATCCCAGGAACGATCCAGGAATGATCCAGGAATGATCCAGGAATGATCCCAGGAATGATCCCAGGAATGATCCAGGAACAATCCCAGGAATGATCCAGGAATGATCCTGGAATGATCCCAGGAATGATCCCAGGAATGATCCCAGGAACGATCCAGGAATGATCCTGGAATGATCCCAGGAATGATCCAGGAACGATCCCAGGAATGATCCAGGAATGATCCAGGAATGATCCCAGGAACAATCCCAGGAATGATCCCAGGAACAATCCCAGGAATGATCCAGGAACAATCCCAGGAATGATCCAGGAATGATCCAGGAATGATCCCAGGAATGATCCAGGAATGATCCCAGGAATGATCCAGGAATGATCCAGGAACGATCCCAGGAATGATCCAGGAATGATCCAGGAATGATCCAGGAACAATCCCAGGAATGATCCAGGAATGATCCAGGAACAATCCCAGGAATGATCCAGGAATGATCCAGGAACGATCCCAGGAATGATCCCAGGAATGATCCCAGGAATGATCCCAGGAATGATCCAGGAACAATCCCAGGAATGATCCAGGAATGATCCAGGAACGATCCCAGGAATGATCCAGGAATGATCCAGGAATGATCCAGGAACAATCCCAGGAATGATCCAGGAATGATCCAGGAATGATCCCAGGAATGATCCAGGAACAATCCCAGGAATGATCCAGGAATGATCCAGGAACGATCCCAGGAATGATCCAGGAATGATCCAGGAATGATCCCAGGAACGATCCCAGGAATGATCCAGGAACGATCCCAGGAATGATCCCAGGAATGATCCAGGAACGATCCAGGAACGATCCAGGAATGATCCCAGGAACAATCCCAGGAACAATCCCAGGAATGATCCCAGGAATGATCCAGGAATGATCCCAGGAACAATCCCAGGAACAATCCCAGGAATGATCCTGGAACAATCCCAGGAACGATCCCAGGAATCCCATCCACAGCCAACCCCGATTTTTTATCTACCTCTTAGCCATAGGTGACTCTAGGTAGGGGCGACTCCCCGGGCGTAGTTTTAGGGAGAAAAGGAAAATTAAATTTAAAAAGTTTAAAAAAAAAATTAAAAGTTTTAAAAAAATGAGAAAAAATAAAAATTTACACTTTTTCCAAAGAAAACGTTCTTTAAAAAAAATAGGATTAAAAGAAAATAGGATTAAAAAATAGGATTTCTGGGATTGCTTTCCTTCAAGGAAAGCGATTTTTGAGTCCTCGGAAGCTCCAGACCTCACCAGCCCCAGATTCGGGCTGTGACTGATTTTATTTTTAATTTTATTTTATTTTATTTTATTTTATTTTTTAATTTTTGTTTTTAATGCTTGATTTTCCTTTTTTTTTGTTGTTGTTTTCCTTGGATTTTTCCTCCTTCCCTCCCGCCCCTGCAGCCTCCCCACAGGGCTGGGGGAATCCACGTGGATAATTTGGTTTTTTTCCTATTTTTCCAATGGTTTTGGGTTTTTTTGGGGTGCTGGCAGCAGGGGGGGGAGGGGATGGAGCTGAATTTTGGGAGCACCCAAAGGTGCTGCTTTTCCCAGGAAATTTCAGGCTCTTTAGGTACAAATGGTGGGTTTTGGGATGTTGTTTTGCCTCTTTTTTGAGTTGTTTTCTCCTGTTTTCCCCTCTTCCCTCTCCCGTTCCACGTCCTTCCCTTGTCCTGGGATTCGGGGTGGATGTGGGCTCCAGGCTTGTCCAGGGACGAGGGTTTTCATTATTTTTTAAATTTTTTTTGGCCACAAATCGCTTTATTTCCACTGTTTCGCTGTGAAAAATAAAAGAGCAAAAACAGAGAAAGAAGCAAAAAAAAAATCAAAGTGTTTGTGTGGATTTGTGGGATTGGGGAGGGAAAAAGGGGAAAATTGAGGGGGAAATTAAGAGGGAAGAAAAAATAAAGGGGAAAATTGAAATTAAAAGGGAGAAAACAGAGGGGAAATAGGAAAAGAAATGGGAAAATTAAATGGGAAAATTAAATGGGAAATGGGGAGGAAAAAAATAAAGGCAAGAGGAAAAAACTTCGAAAAATGGAAAATGGGAAGAAATAAGGGGGAAGGAAGAAAAGGGAATAGAGGATAAATAGGAAAATAAATAAGAACTAGAGGAGAAAAATGAATAAAAAGAGGAAAATGGAGGGGAAATAGAGAAATTAAGGGGAAAGCAGAGAGCAGAGGGAAAATCAGTGGGGAAAGTTAAAGGAGAAAGACAAAATTAAATAAAGGGAAATTGAGAGGGGGAAATAAAGGTAAACAAATAAAATAGGGAAATAAGGGGAAATAGAATGGGAAAATGAGAAACAAATGGAAAATACAGAAAGAAAGGGGGAATTGAGGAAAAACAGAAGAATAAATGGAAAATGGAGTGGAAAATAAATAAAGTGGGGAATAGAGGAAAACAGAGAAAGAAAAGGAGATAAATAAGGCAAAACCCCCGAGGAATAAAGGCAGAAATAAGCAAAAAATCGAAAAATTAGTAGAAAAAATTAAAAAATTCAAGTGGAAATGAGCGTGCTGGGCACGAGGTGCTGGCGGGGGAGCTGGGGGCTGCCGCAGCGGGTGGAGGGGCGGCGGTGGCGGGGTTGGAGGCGGTTTTGAGGCGGAATTCCCGCAATTCCCGCAGTTCCCGCAGTTCCCGGAGTTCCCGGGATTCCTGCCCGGGACTATTTCCCGCGGGCGGAGGGATAGGGAGGGCGCGCGGCGCCTCCCGGTACACCCAGCGGTCCCATGGTGTAATGGTTAGCACTCTGGACTTTGAATCCAGCGATCCGAGTTCAAATCTCGGTGGGACCTCGTGTTTCTTTTTGCCTGCCGCCGCCGCCTCGGGGCCGAGGAGGGGAGCGGAAAGGACCGGAGGAGGGTGAGAGGCCAGGGGAGCCCCACCGGGAGAGCCGGGCCCGCACCGGCGCCCGCCGCGCTCCATTTTGTACGTGGGCGCCCGCGCTTCATGGCGCAGGCGCGGGCGAAAGGCGGCTGATGGAAGCCGGAGGGCACTCTCCGTGTTGCACGGCTGATTGGCTGAGCAGGATGTCACTCTGACAATCCCGTATTTCTATTGGCTGGCCACGCGTTTCGCCCCGCCTTCCACCGGCAAGGCCCGGAGCCCTCCGGGGAGACTCGAAGTCTCCGTTTGTCATCGCTGATTGGCTGTTCAGTCTGTCACTCTCAAAATCTCTTTTTTTTTATTGGCTGAGAGCGCTCTTTGCACCGCCTCCTGCTTCCGCAATCCGTATTCCCCGGGGGGGTTTTCGCTCTCCATTCCCCATCGCTGATTGGCTATATCTTCTGTCACTCTGGCAATATCGCGTGTCTATTGGCTGCGACCTTCCTTTGTACCGCCTCCCACCTCCCCAATTCCCCGGGAGCGGGTTGTTCCCCACCGCTGATTGGCTGAGTGGATGTCACTCTGCGAATCCCGCGTTGCTATTGGCTGGGAGCGCAGTTTGGCCCGCCTCCCCCTCAGCAGCCCGCCCGGCGCCCTCATGGCGGGTTCGAGCCCTCACGACGCTGCGCGTCCCCTCGGGCCCTGCCCTGCGGCGCTGAGGGGCCGGCATTGTCCCGAATCCCCTCCGAGGCGGCTTAGCCCGCTCTGACGCACGTTCCCAGCCGTGTAACGTCGATTAACGGGTCAATCCCCTCCGGCCGCCGCCCGGTTATCGTCCCGGATTAGGGGCAGCTCAGGCCCCGGAGGAGCCGATCGCCTCAAGGCCAAGAATACATTATTTTTAATTTTTTTTAACCTAAATAGCCTGAAATTGTCTTGGAGCAGTGGCCAGGAGAAAAGCAGCACCTTTAGGTGCGCCCCGAATTAATTATGGAGCATCTCACATCCAGTTCCATCACCCCCCACAAAAAAACCCCCACCAATTCCATCCAAAAAAATGAGAATTTGCCAAAAAAATTCCCTAGCAGAACCACCAAAAACTCCACTGAAAAACAAGATTCAGCCCACTGTGTACCCGTGTTTTAAAGGCAAAAAATAAAAAAGTATTGGAGCATTACAAGAATAATGTCAGTCAGCTCTTGGGACCGAGGTCTGCAGCTGTGGCAAATAAAATCCACTTTGGAGCGAAAATAAAGCCCATAAATTCTACATTTGCAGAGTATTTCCTGCAAGAACCAGAGGCCGTGGCAGTGCTGGCGGGTTTATTGAGCGTCTGCGAGAAAGAACAGAACCAGCTGGATTTTGGGGTGCTTTGGGGTGGTTTTGGGGCCAGGCAGCGCAGGGAGGGGGTGCTGGCTGCAGGGGGGCTCCCTGCTTGAGGAAAATCCGCTTTTTCTGTCTTCTCCTCCCGTTTTTGGGGTGTCAGGAGGGATTTCCTTGGGATTTAACCGGGCTGGGAGAACAGGAGGAGTGGGAGAGGGAGAGCGCCCCGAGGGACTCCGAAATTCAAATTATTGCTGCCTCTCGTTTGGGGCCGACGGTCTTGGGGCAGTTTTGGGAGAGTTTTCCCCGAGATGAAATGGGAAATAATCCTGGGGACGGATTTTTAAAAAAAGCAAAACGGCTCCAAACAGCAAACCCACCGCACTGCCCCCGGGAGCTCGGGGGTTTTCCTGTCAAGCAGGGGATCCCGTTTATCCCGAAAAGCCGAAAGGGAGCAGCAGCCCCGCAGCCCTGCGTGCTCGGGGTGGCTCCGGGGGACTCCACGCTGATTTTCCAGGGGTTTTCCCGAAGGAGAAGCCAGAGCTGGCGGAGCTCTGGTGGCATCCCCTCCGTGCCAGCTGGAATCCCCCGGGAAGCAGCTCTGGGGTCTTTGGGATTCGGGGCAGAGCTGCGATCCCGGGAGCCGCAGCTCGCTGTCCCCCCACCCCCCCGCAGCCCGGGCTGCTGAAAATGCAGAAGTTTTGCTTTTTTTGCTCGTGGGAAACCAAAGCTCAGCTGCGGCGGGGGTGGGGCTTTGGGGTTGGTTGGGATTTTTTTTCGTTTTTTTTGTTTTGCTGTGTTCATGCTTTTTTCCGTTCTTCTCTCTCTGCTCCCGCTGCCCTGTCGCTGCGCTGGGTTGGGTCCTGGCTGGAGGGGCAGCGGGGCCTGCCCGCGGTCGGGGGCTCAGCTGATGGTGCAGCCCCCCTTCTCCTTGAAGGGGTTCTTGTCCTCGGGCACGCCCTTGAGCAGCGGGTCCTCGCCCGCCATGGACTCGATGTACTCCTTGATCTCCTTGCCCGTCTTGGAGACCTGCCCGGGGCGAGACGGGACACTGCGGGGGGAGCTGCAGCCGGGATCCAAAACGGGGATCCAAAACGGGGATCCAAAACGGGGATCCAAAACGGGGATCCAAAACAGGATCTGCACTGGGGATCCAAAACAGGGATCCAAAACGGGGATCCAAAACAGGATCTGCACCAGGGATCCAAAACAGGATCTGCACTGGGGATCCAAAACGGGGATCCAAAACGGGGATCCAAAACAGGGATCCAAAACGGGATCTGCACCGGGATCTACAGCGGGGAATGCCCAGGGGGGATCTGCACTGGGATCTGCACCAGGGGATGGCCAGGGGGGGATCTGCACCGAGATCTGCTCTGGGATCTGCCCCAGGGATTTACAACAGGGATCTACAAGGGGGATCTGCACTGGGGGGATCTGCACCAGGGATCTGCCTGGGTGTCCCTAAACCACCCCTGGGGCATCCCAAATAATCCCTGGGGCATCCCAAAATCACCCCTAGGGTGTCTCAGAGCATCCCAGAGGTTTGGAGGCACTGTGGGTGCTTTGGGGGCACTGTGGGTGCTCCCGCCTGGCTTTGGGGCACTGTGGGTGCTCCTGCCTGGCTTTGGGGGTGGATTTCGGGCCCTGGTGTTCTTTTCCCCCCCTGAGGAAGGCCAGCCCCCCTCGGGTGGCAGTGCTGCCCTGGGTGCAGTGAGGAACTCACCATCTGCCTCTCGTTCTTCACCTCCTTCTTCAGCTGGTCCAGCTCCATCTTCAGCAGCTCCTTCTCGGTCATGTCCTGAGCCATGGTGCCCTGGAACTGAGGCACGGCTGGTTGGTGGCATTTCTGCTGTGTGCCAGCAGGACCGTGACCCGCCGCTGTCCCTGCCCCTGCCTGGGAGCACCCCCAGCTTTCCGAAGGAATTAAACCCATTCCAGCTTTCCTAAGGAATTAAACCCATTCCAGCTTTCCTCTCCTCCAGCTTTCACAGCCCGGCTCCTCCATCGCCCCGAACTCCGTTGTTTGCACTCCCCGAAGGTTTTGGGATCATGGAGGTTGGGGAAACCCCACTCTTTTTCCCAAAAACCCCCATGGCACGCGTGCCCCGTGCCCCTCTCCGTGCCCACACCTCCCTGGGGACACCGCCAGCCCCGGGGGCTCCCAAAACCAGGGGGAAACAACTCCAGGTGCCCAGACTGCCCCGGAGGAGCGGAGGCACTCACCTGGGGGCCGGGGGCCGGCCCTGGGTGCGCCGGGGCGCTCAGAGCCCCATGGGGGGCAGAGCAGAGGAGCAGAGGAGCAGAGGAGCAGAGGAGCAGAGGAGCAGAGGCTGCTGCGGCCCCGGGCTCTGCCGCAGCAGATGTCCTCGCCCCTGAGCTGATAATGGACTCAGCACCTAAGCCGGTCAGGTGTTGGGAATTAGCCCCAAAGCCCGGCCTAATCGGGCCGGGCTGGGCGGGGCAGGGGGGGTGGGTGGGGTCCGGCCGGGGCACCCCCGGGGCACCCCCAGAGCCTGCCGGGCACCGGGCCCGGAGTGAGCGATCCTGCCCGGAGCGGCGGGAGTGACCCGGAGTGACCCTGGGAGTGACCCGGAGTGACCCTGGAGTGACCTTGGGAGTGATTGCTGGGAGTGACCACTGAGAATGACCCCAGAGTGACCCCAGAGTGGCCTTGGGAGTGACCCCTGAGAGTGACCCCGGAGTGACCACTGAGAATGACCCTGGAGTGACCCTGGAGTGACCCTGGGAGTGACCACTGAGAATGACCCCAGCGGTGAACCTGAGAGTGACCCCAGAGTGACCACCAGGAGTGACCCCAGAGTGACCCTGGAGTGACCCTGGGAGTGACCACTGAGAATGACCTCTGGGAGCGACCCTGAGATTGATCCCAGGAGTGACCCCTAGGAACGACCCCTGGCAGTGACACTGAGAGTGACCCCGGGAGTGACCCCTGGAAGTGACCCCGGGAGTGACCCCAGGAGTGACCCCGGGAGTGACCCCGGGGCTGACCCTGGGAGTGACCCCGGCGCTGACCCTGGGGGTCCCGGGGCAGCTCCCCCGGCCCGGGAGGGGAGCCGGGGTTGGCTCGGTGCCGGTGCCGGTGCCGGTGCCGGTGCCGGTGCCGGTGCCGGTGCCGGGCCGTGAGCAGCGGCACCGCAGGAAATCCATCATCGTTTCCATCACCGTTTCCCTCGGGAGGGCTCAGGAAGGGCCGGGACAGAGCCCGGGAGCCGCGGGGGAGCGCCGGGAGCTGGAGCAGAGGCTGCGGGGCTTTCCGAGCAGCGGGAATTTCCTGCGGGGATGTGACAGGCCCTGGCCAAGGACGCGCTGTCCCCGCTGTCCCCGCTGTCCCCAGCCGGGGCCGGGCACTCGGGGCTCGTCCCGCCGTGCCCTGCCAGCTCCGGGCGGGCCCCGGCCCCGGGAGCATCCCGGCATCCCGGAGCGCTCCCGGCCGTGCAGCCCAGGGCGGGCTGGGGGCAGCCCAGGGCGGCCGGAGCTCCCTGGGCTCCGGGACGGGCCGGGCCTGGCTCGGGCCAGCCCGGGAGGGGGCGTGGGCACAGGGGCGGAGATGGGGGTCGGCGGGGTGTTAGGGTCGGGATCCTTCTGGGGTCGGGATCCTTTTGCGGTCAGGATGATTTTAGGGTCAGGATCCTTCTGGGGTCAGGATCCTTCTGGGGTCAGGATCCTTCTGGGATTGGAATCCTTCTGGGGTCAGGATTCTTTTGGGGTCGGGATCCTTCTGGGTTTGAGATCGTTTTGGGGTCGGGATCCTTTTGGGGTCAGGATCCTTTTGGGGGTTGGGATGATTTTAGGGTTAGGACCCTTCTGGGGTCGGGACCTTTTTGGGGTCAGGATCCTTCTGGGGTCGGGACGATTTTAGGGTCGGGACACTTCTGGCATCTGGATCCTTCTGGGGTTGGGATCCTTTTGGGGTCGGGATCCTTTTGGGGTCAGGACCCTTTTGGGGTCGGGACCCTTCTGGGGCCGCTGCCCGACCGCAGCCCCGGTTCCCCGTGACTCACATCCTTCCCTCCCGGCGCGGGCTGTCCCGGCCGGGCCCGGTGCGTTCCTCCCCGTGTCGCTGGCAGGGCGGGGTGTCGCGGGGGGCCGGGGACACCGCGGCGCCCGCGGGCCCTGCGTCAGCGCCGGAGCGGCTTCGGGAGGAAGCGGAGCCGAGAGCGGGGCGATGTCGGAGCTGGAGCGGCTGCGGCGCAGCGACATCCCCGCGGGCCGGCAGCGGCTGCGGGAGCAGCACGGCAACCTGCTGCGGGTGGCCGACTACTGCCACAGCAACTACCTGCAGGTCAGCGCCGGGCCGGGCCGGGCCGTGCCGGGCCGGGCCGGGCCGGGCCAGCCCCGCGGGGCGGCTGCTGCAGCGCTGCCCCGGCAGCCCGAGCATCCCCGCCGCGTTTTCCCCGTGCCTCGGCGGCTCCTGGGCTCCCCAGCGGCTCCGCGGGGCTTTGGGGTGCAGGGGGGGTCTGCAGGGGTTGGTGGCCCTGGGGCCGGGTGGGTGTCACCTCCAGGGGCTGGGAGGTGGCACCTGGCAGGGCCTGCACACGCAGGGTGAGTGTGAGGCTCTGCTGGCGCATCCCTCGTGCTCTTCCTCATCCTCATCCTGCTTCTGCTCGTCCTCCCCATCCTCCTCCTCGTCCTCCTCCTCCTGCTGCTCCCTGCCTGGCTCTCTGAGGAGATGAAGGCAGAAGGAAATGCCCCTCTGGCCCTCCCTGCCGGGCAGGGGTCCCGTGTGCCCCCCGGGCCGGGGCCGCGACCCCGAGATGGCTCCGGGGGCCCGGAGCCAGTGGGGCAGAACCGAAGGGAAATGAGCTGAGCTGTTCTGGGAACTGAGAGCCCCAAAAGGGCTGAGAGCCCAGCAGGGCTGAGAGAACTGAGAACGCAACAGGGCTGAGAGCTCAGCAGGGCTGAGAGCCCCAAAATGGCTGAGAGCCCCAAAATGGCTGAGAGAACTGAGAACCCAACAGGGCTGAGAGCCCCAAAATTGCTGAGAGAACTGAGAACCCAACCAGGCTGAGAACCCCACAGGGCTGAGAACCCAGCAGGGGTGAGAGCCCAGAATGACTGAGAGCCCAAAAAGGCTGAGAGCTCAACAGGGCTGAGAGCCCCAAAAGGGCTGAGAACCCCAAAAGGGCTGAGAACCCCAAAATGGCTGAGAGAACTGAGAACCCCAAAATTGCTGAGAGAACTGAGAACCCAACAGGGCTGAGAGCCCCAAAATTGCTGAGAGCCCAGCAGGGCTGAGAGCCCAAAAAGGGCTGACAGCCCAGCAGGACTGACAGCCACTGTCCCACGCGTGGCTCCCCTGGCCTCTGGAACCCTCCGGGACATCGTTCCCGGCAGGAATCCCGGGGAACCCCTGGATGGCCGCGGCCCCGGAGCCGGGGGAAGCATGAGGCATTTGGAAAGCAGAAGGAAACAGCTCCGGCGGCGGGGAGGGCCTGTCCCCTGTCCCTGTCCCTGTCCCTGTCCCTGTCCCTGTCCCTGTCCCACGGCCGGCTGTGTCCCCTGCAGGCCGGCGACAAGAGGAAGGCGCTGCAGGAGACGATGGCTCTGAGCACGCAGTCCCTGGCCAGCGTCACCTACCAGGTGAGCAGCCTGGCCAGCGCCTTCCTGCGCCTGCTGGAGCTGCAGGCGGCCCAGCTGCGCCGCGTGGAGGCCGACATCGCCTGCGTGGCACAGGTGGGACACCGGGGACACCGAGGGACACTTGGACAGGGGCTCTGGGCGGCTCCGAGGGGCTGCAGACCCCCCCCGGGGGGCAGGAATTGGTCTGGGGGTGTTTTCCTGTCACACCTGCCAATCCCAAACTGCCCCCAAATCTCCGAGTGGAGCTCAGAGCGTCGGCCTGGCTGCCACACCGTCCCCGTGCAGGAGCCTGGCCTTGTCCTCCTGGGGCTTGGGGACACGGCTGCAGGGTCCCAGTGCCACCCAGAGCTTGGGGACACTGCTCCAGGGTCCCGTGGCCACCTGGCCTCTTCCTGGCACCCGGGAGCCACCTGGAGCCCGTGCAGCCCCGGGAGGGGACAGGGCCCTGTGGCCTCTGGAAGCAGCAGGGTGGGGGGCTCGGGGGGTGGCTGAGCCCCTCCTGTCCCCGTCCCTGTCCCCGTCCCTGTCCCATCCCTGTCCCTGTCCCCGTCCTGTCCCTGTCCCTGTCCCTGTCCCTGTCCCTGTCCCATCCCTGTCCCTGTCCCCATCCCTGTCCCTGTCCCCATCCCTGTCCCTGTCCCTGTCCCATCCCTGTCCCTGTCCCTGTCCCCGTCCCTGCCCTGTCCCTGTCCCCGTCCTGTCCCTGTCCCTGTCCCTGTCCCTGTCCCCGTCCCTGCCCTGTCCCTGTCCCCGTCCTGTCCCTGTCCCTGTCCCTGTCCCATCCCTGTCCCTGTCCCTGTCCCCGTCCTGTCCCTGTCCCTGTCCCTGTCCCTGTCCCATCCCTGTCCCTGTCCCTGTCCCTGTCCCTGTCCCTGTCCCTGTCCCTGTCCCCATCCCTGTCCCTGTCCCCATCCCTGTCCCTGTCCCTGTCCCTGTCCCCGTCCCTGTCCCCGCTGTGGGGTCGGTGACACCGGGGCTCTGTGGGGCACAGCAGGAGCTGCCCCGTGGCAATGCTGGTCCCCGAGGGCAGGGACACGGGGCTGGCAGGGACGGTGGCACCTGGGGCAGGGGGGCGAGCCCGGGACGGGCCCTGGGGGACCGTGTCACCTCGGCAGAGCGTGGACATCCACAAGGAGAAGGTGGCACGGCGCGAGATCGGCGCCCTGACCGTCACCAAGAGGCTGCTGAGCCACCAGAAGGTGGTGGCCCCCCCGGAGCCCCCCGTGCTGGAGCCCTACTACAGGAAACCCCTCAACTTCAGCGTGCTGGACGACATCGGCCACGGGGTCAAGGTCAGCGCCGGGGTGGGGGGTGGCATTTCCCTGTCCCCGTGTCCCCTGAGGGGTGTTTGGGTGGCTGAGACTCCTCCTCCGTGGAGAAGGGGGGGTCTGTCTGTTCCCACTCAGCTTTGGGGGTCTGGCACCCACAGAGCCATTCCCAGCTCTGGAAAACCCCACAGGAGGGGTTTGGGGTCCTCAGAGCCCCTGAGATCCTTCCCTACCTCAGAAAACCCCACAGGAGGGGTTTGGGGTCCTCAGAGCCCCAGAGATCCTTCCCCACCTCAGAAAACCCCACAGGAGGGGTTTGGGGTCCTCAGAGCCCCCTGAGCCTTTCCTGGCTCTGAAAGGTGCCCACAAAAGGGTTTCGGAGGCCTCCCGGCCCCACAGATCCTCCCCCAGTGCAGAAATCCCCCGCGGGAGGGTTCGGAGCCTCCCGGCCCCACAGGTCCTCCCCCGCTCCGGAAATCCCCGCGGTTCCCCCGGAGCCGCTGCCTCGGGGCCGCCCCCGCAGCCCCGGCGCCTTCCGCTGCTCCCCGAGCCCGGGGGGGTCACGGGCAGGGGTGTCACCCACGTGTGTCCCCATGTCCGTGTGTCCCCGTGTCCCCGTGTCCCTGTGTCCCTGTGTCCCTGTGTCCCTATGTCCCCGTGTCCTGTGTCCCCATGTCCCCGTGTCCCTATGTCCCCGTGTCCCCGTGTCCCGTGTCCCCTGTCCGTCTGTCCCGTGTCCCGTGTCCGTGTCCCCGTGCCGCAGGACACCAGCACGCAGCTGTCCCGCACGGGCACCCTGGCTCGGAAAGGCACCAAGTCCTGCTCGGCACCGGCTGCGGGAACGCTGGGGTGAGAGCGGCCCGGCCGTGTCACCCAGGGCTGGTGGCACGGGGCGTGGCCCCTGTGGGGGTCCCGTCCCACCCCACTGATCCCATTCCATCCCATCCCATCCCATCGATCCCACTGATCCCATCCCACTGATCCCATCCCATTGATCCCATCCCATCCCATCCCACTGATCCCATCCCGTCCCATCCCATCCCGTCCCGTCCCTTCCCACTGATCCCATTCCATTGATCCCATCCCATCCCATCCCACTGATCCCGCTGATCCCATCCCATCCCATCCCATTGATCCCATGGATCCCAATTCATCCCATTGATCCCATCCCATCCCATCCCATCCCATCCCATCCCATCCCATCCCATCCCATCCTGTCCCATCGATCCCACTGATCCCAACCCATCCCACTGATCCCATCCCATTGATCCCACTGATCCCATGGATCCCTTCCCATCCCATTGATCCCATCCCATCCCATCCTGTTCCACCCACCCCATCCCATCCCATCCCATCCCACCCCACTGATCCGATCCCACCCCACTGATCCCACCCCACGTCCCCGTCCCCAGGAGGAGCAGCCGTGTCCCCGAGCCGGTGCAGCCGCCCGTGGTTCCCGCGGGGAAGCTCCCGAGCAGCTCCTGCAGCTCCTCCCCGCTGCCCCCCAGGTACGGGGCAAATCAAGGGGTTTGGGGGAAAAATGGGGTTTGGGGGAAATAAAGGGGTTTGGGGGAAAAAAGGGTTTTGGGTAAATAAAGGGGTTTGGGGGAAATAAAGGGGTTTGGGGCATTTGCTGCCCTGGCAGGGCTCGTGTGCAGAGCAAGGATGTCCTTTAGGGAGAGGGGGAACGCGGGAAATGATGGAAATGATGGGAAATAATGATGGGAAATAATGATGGGAGATGGGGCACGGGGACAACGGGGCACAGGGCAGGGGAGGGTTTGCACGCTGCAGTCTCGTGCCACGCGGTGCCACCTGGTCCTGGCACGGGCCAGGGTCTGTGCTCGGGGTGGGGACACAGGGACCCCCGCCCTGACGCTGCTGCTCCTCCCCCAGCTCCAGCGGGGCCCCGGCAGCCCCAGGGGACGGAATTCCTGCCCCGCCACCGCTGCCGGGGCCACCCCTGCTGGCACCGTGCCCTCCGGGGGCACCTCTGATGGCACCGAGCCCTCCGGGGCCACCTCTGATGGCACCGAGCCCTCCGGGGCCACCTCTGATGGCACCGAGCCCTCCGGGGCCACCCCCGCCTGCCGCTGCCATCCCACCGCCGCCACCCCTGCCCGGGGACCTGGCCGTGCCCCCACCGGAGTTCCCCCCCCCAGGTGAGTGCCCAGTGCCCTGCGGGGTGGCAGGGAGACAAGGGCAGCGTGTGACCCGTCCCTGTCCCTTCTGGGGGTGACAGGGACACAGGGACACGTGTGACCGTCCCTGTCCCTTCTGGGGGTGACAGGGACACAGGGACACGTGTGACCCGTCCCTGTCCCTTCTGGGGGTGACAGGGACACAGGGACACGTGTGACCGTCCCTGTCCCTTCTGGGGGTGCCGAGCCCCTTCCCCCCTGACCCCCTCTGGGGCTTTCGCAGCCCCCGGTGACCTCGAGCTGCTGCCACCACCCCCAGCCGAGCCTGACTTTGGGGACCTGGCCCTGCCACCGCCGCCGGCCGCAGAGGAGCCCCCGTGGGCCCCGGAGAGCCACCTGTAGGGAGGTACAGAGGGTCCCAAACCCCCTTACCGAGGGTCCCAAGCCCCTGTAGGGAGGTACAGAGGGTCCCAAACCCCTGTAGGGAGGTACAGAGGGTCCCAAACCCCCTTACTGAGGGTCCCAAACCCCTGGGGAGGGGCACAGAGGGTCCTGAACCCCCTGGGGAGGGGCATAGAGGGTCCCAAACCCCCTTACAGAGGGTCCCAAACCCCTGTAGGGAGGTACAGAGGGTCCTGAACCCCCTTACAGAGGGTCCCAAACCCCCTTACAGAGGGTCCTAAACCCCTGGAGAGGGGCACAGAGGGTCCCAAACCCCCTTACAGAGGGTCCCAAACCCCCTGGATCCCCTGCCCAGCCCCTGCCCAGCCACCCCTGAGGAGCCAGAGCCACCCTGGAGGAGCCAGAGCCACCTCGAGGAACAGGAGCCACCCTGGAGGAGCCGGAGCCACCCCAAGGAGCCAAAGCCACCCTGGAGGAGCCGGAGCCAGCCCGGGCTGCAGCCCGGAGCCCCTCCCCGCCAGGCCCGTGCCCCCCCCCGTGTTTCTGGCCATACACAGCCCTGCCTTTGTCACACGGATTTGCAGCTTTAATTCCATGGCTTTGAGTTCCCCGCAGTCCAAGAGGAGGAGGAGGGACGGGGGAGGAAGAACTCGGGGCTGCTTTGGTTCTGTCCTGCGGGGCTGGGGGGGCCAGCGCCGCCCCCGGGGCCGGGAAGGCTGTGGATAAACCGGGACAAACCCGGGATAAATCCGGGAGGAGCCAGCCCCGGAGAGCAGGGCGCTGGAGGTGCCCCTGCAGAGTGCAATTAGAAGGGGTGATTCATTAATTAATGCTGCGGAGGGGGACACGGTGGGGGGGGGGGTCTGGCCTCTGGTGCCAGCAGTGCCCCCGGGGGGGTTGTGGCACCTCGCAGGTGCCCAGGCCGGGGGGAATTGACCCTCCCGGGGTGGGAGGGACCCTGCACGATCCGGGAAGGGCTCGGGGCAGGGAGGGGACAGCGCGGGGACAGCCCGGGACAGGAGCAGGGCTGGAAGGGGCGAGGCCGGGCCCGGCTCCCGCGGGAGCTGCGGCTCCTGGGCCGGGCTGGGGAGGCTCGGCCCCTTCCCGAGGCTCTCCCGGCGCTCCCGGCACGGATTTTGTCCCGAGAACGAATCCCCAGGGAGAGAGAGCCCCAGAGCAAGGCGTGGGGTGGGTGTGGGGGGCCGGGGAGCAGGGATGTCCCAGCCGGAATTCCCAGCGGGATCAGGGAGCAGGGATTTCCCATCTGGAATTCCCAGTGGGATCAGAAACCCAAGGAGCAGGGATGTCCCAGCCAGAATTCCCAGTGGGATCAGGAGCCCGGGGAGCAGGGATGTCCCAGCCGGAATTCCCAGCAGGATCAGGGAGCAGGGATGTCCCAGCGGGATCAGGAGCCCGGGGAGCAGGGATTTCCCAGCCGGAATTCCCAGCGGGATCAGGAGCCCGGGGAGCAGGGATTTCCCAGCCGGAATTCCCAGCGGGATCAGGAGCCCGGGGAGCAGGGATTTCCCAGCCGGAATTCCCATGGGATCAGGAGCCCGGGGCCAGGCAGCCCAGGGGGAGGATGGCAGGAGCAAGGACGTGCCCAGCCCGCGGGGAGCCGGCTGCTGGATTTTCGGGAATTCTCTTTCGAGGCCAAAAGGGAAGGGAAGCGACAGCTCCACCAGAAATCCCGGTCAGGTCCCAAAGGGCGCAGGGCCGGCCGTGGCCGTGGCTCCGTGGCCAGGCAGGGCCGGGGCCTGCAGAAAGTGCTTCCCTGGCCAGGGAAAGGCAGGAGAAGGTCCCGGGAGCGCGGCCGAGCCCGGAGCCGCCGCGGCCTCAGCATTTCCTGCGGAGCAGCTCCTGCAGGTACCGCGCCACCTCCGCCGCCGACTCCCAGGGCACCACGGCGGCCGGGAAGGCCCCAGGCTGCTTCTCCTGGCTCTCCTGGATCAGCCTGTGCATGGGGTAGCCCTTCCTGGGGAACGCCACGTCCGCCGCCGTCAGGGTCCCGGCGGGGCAGAAGTCGTTGGCGCCGTCGCCCACGTAGAAGACGCGCTGGAACTCCACGTCCTCGCGCGCCCGCTCCGCCAGGTACTCGGCCAGGATCTTCCTCTTGCACATGTTGGGCGGGCAGCGCGGGCACTTGTGGCTGTGGTAGGGCCCCAGCGTGAGCACGCCGCGCCGGTCGAAGCCGGCCGGGTTGCTGAAGACCTTGCGGAAGAGCGCGCGCACGCCGGCCGCGCGCAGCTTGGCCTCGATGCCGAAGGTGTTGGCGTCGGAGATGAGCACCAGCTCGAAGAGCTCCTGGTGCCTGGAGAGCAGCTGGAAGAGCTCGGCCATGCCGGGGGACAGCGGGATGTTCTCGTAGGCGGCGCGGAGCTCGGCGGGGCGCACGCCCTGCTCGCCCAGGAAGGCCAGCACGCGCCGCATGTGCTCGTTGTAGGAGCCGCCGCGCGGGCTCTGCCGCAGCGGCTCCGGCAGCGCGCGGCCCCGCGCCACCGAGTCGTCGCTGTTCTCGTCCACGATGGTCTCGTCGAAGTCGAACACCAGCAGGAAGCGCGGCGGCCGCGCGCCCGCCATGCCCGCGCCCTGCCGGACGGACAGACAGAGGCGGTGTCACTGGGGTGGGGGACAGACAGACCCCGCTGTCACTGGGGTGGGGGACGGACAGACCTGAGTGTCATTGCGGTGGGGGACAGACAGACCCGCTCTCATTGGGGTGTGGGACAGACAGACCCGCTCTCATTGGGGTGTGGGACAGACAGACCTGGGTGTCATTGGGGTGTGGGACGGACAGACCCAGAGTTATTGGGACAGACCCCGGCATTATTGGGGTGTGGGACGGACAGACCCCAGTGTCATCAGGATGTGGGACAGACAGATCCTGCTGTCACTGGGGTGTGGGACAGACAGACCCTGCTGTCATTGGGGTGTGGGACAGACAGACCCAGAGTTATTGGGACAGACCCCGGCATTATTGGGGTGTGGGACAGACAGACCTGGGTGTTATTGGGGTGTGGGACAGACAGACCCCGCTGTCACTGGGGTGTGGGACAGACAGACCCGCTGTCACTGGGGTGTGGTGGCACCGGCCGTGCCCAGTCCCTGCCAGGGGCACAAGCCCCTCGGGTACCTCGTGGCCACCACGAGGCCACCGGGCTGGGCAGGGAGGGGTTAATCCCCTGCCCCCAAAGCCTCCTCCTGCCCTGCCCGGCTAATCCGGGCCAGGTCACGGTGCCCAGAGGGGACAGCGGGACAGCGGCCCCGGATCAGGGAATTTCCGGCCTTGGGAAAGCTCCGGGATCAGCCAGGCGCCCTTTGACCCGGGACAGCGGGGCTGGGACAGGGGGGACAGCAGGGACAGGGGGACAGCTTGGGGGGGACAGCAGGGACAGGAGGACAGCCTGGGGGGGACAGCCCAGCCTGGGGGGGAGAGCCCAGCCTGGGGGGACAGGGGGCACAGCCCATCCTGCTCCTCCTGTGCCCCCTCGGGGCCAGGGGGCACAGCCCAGGGGCTCAGGTGGGATTTTAGGGACGAGTTCCTCCCGCAGAGGGTGGAACAAGCCCTGGCACAGCCCCCCAGGGGTGCCCAGCTGGGGTTCTGGGGTGTCCTGCAGGGCCGGGAGCTGGGCTGGACGATCCTGGGGGGAATTCTGCACTTTGGGGACCCGACCCCCCCTGGGGAGGGGCAGAGGTGACCCGGGCCAGGCAGGGCTGTGGCACTGACCTTAAACAGGCAGGGCAGCCCCACGGCCTGGCAGCACCTCCTCATGCTGGCACCATCCCGGGCCAGGGCTGCGGGCACAGAAACAGGGAGTGAGGCACAGAAAAGAGGGAGTGAGGCACAGAAAAGAGGGAATGAGGCACAGAAAAGAGGGAATGAGGCACAGAAAAGAGGGAATGAGGCACAGAAAAGAGGGAATAAGGCACAGAAAAGAGGGAATGAGGCACAGAAAACAGGGAGTGAGGCACAGAAAAGAGGGAATGAGGCACAGAAAAGAGGGAATGAGGCACAGAAACAGGGAATGAGGCACAGAAAAGAGGGAATGAGACACAGAAAAGAGGGAATGAGGCACAGAAAAGAGGGAATTCCGTGAATCCCGGGGTATTCCCGAGGTTGGGAACTTCTGGGGGAACTGCAGGAGAGCAGAGCCCGTGTAAAGCTGCTGACCCCTCCTGATTCACCGGGAGGGCAGCGAGGGAAGGGGAAAAAAAAAATTAAAAAAACCCAAACAAACAAACAAAACAAAACAAAACAAAACAAAAAAGCCACAAAAAAAAAAAAAAAAAAAAAAAAAAACACGAAAAAAATCCCCCCCCCAAAAAAACCCAAAAAATAAAAGCAAACAAAAAAAACCCCAAACAAAAACAAAACCAAAAAAAGCCAAAAAACCCCCAAAAAACAACAACAACAAAACAACCACAGAAAAAAAAAAAAACGGGAAGAACAAAACAACAACAACAAAAAAAAGGGAATAGCAAAAACCGGGGAATGGCAAAAAAACCCCAAAAACCCCGGGAGCAGCGGCCCCGCTCCAACGCCCCCACCCCGATTTCCCCCAGCCCAGCTCCTCTGGGTGTTCCCCTGGATGGAGAAGCTCTCGGGAATTCCGAGGCGGAATTCTGCCGACCCCTGGTGGTCCGCGGGCGGCGGGGGAACCCTCCCAGAAATCCCCGAAATCGGGGAATTCCCGCTGGGAATGGCAGCGGGAGGATCCCGGGGGTGTCACCGGCGGTGATTTGTGGGGGTCGGGCTGGACCGAGCCCGGCTGGGCACAAACGCCATCCGTGACTCGGCTGGAATGAAAACGGAGCCGGGCTGGAACCTGGGCTGGAAATTTGGGAAAAAAATCCCTTTTTTGTGAGGCCTGGAACCACGCGCTGGGTGTTTTCTTTGCTAAAAAAAGACACCCACCAGACTCGAGGGTTTATTTACAGACCGGATCCGGAGCCAAACAACGCCACAGCCAGGCTGGGAGCGGCTTCCAAAGCGGGAGAGACGGGGAAAAAAAAGGGATTAAACAGGAAAGAGGAACTGGGATTTTGGTCACTGCTTGGTCACTGCCAGCAGCGAGGAAATAATTTGGGATGAAGCCTCAGGGAGAGTCTGTGGGGCTGGGAGGAGCCCTGGGGGGGTCGGGGGACATTTGGGACACCGGGGCGGGGGCAGCGTGGGCACGGGCAGTGGAACTGCCCCAAAAACTCCTCTGGGCCCGAGGTTTGTGGGGTGGGAAGAGTTCCAGGGGCAGGGTTTGGGGTTTTGGGGCGGGCGAGGCCAGGCAGAGCCCCTGGGGCTCCCCGGACCCTCCCGGAGATTCGTCCTGGACAGCAAAACCCGGCCGGGGCTGGGCCAGAGCCCCCCGGGCCCCTTGGGGCTCATCCCGGGGAGCACCAGCCCCGGTGTCAGCCCCAGTCCCGCAGCCATTCCCCCCTCCCGGCTCTCCCCGCCGCCCCAAATCCCGGGAAAAGGCAACGCGAGCCCCCCTGTCCCGGTGTGCCCCTCCCCGGGCAGGGCAGAGCCCCCGGGACGGGATTTCGGGGGATTTCTGGGGATTTCTGGGGACGAGGCTGAGCCGGGCACCAGCGGGGCCGTCCCGGCCCCATCTCCCGGCAGGAGCTCGGAGCATCCCGAGGTGCGGCTGCAGGAGCTGCTCCCTCAAAACCGGCCCCAAACCCGCCCCAAAACCGGCCCCAAACCCGCCCCAAAACGGCCCCAAAGCCGCACAAAACTGGCCCCAAAGCCGCCCCAAAAACGGCCCCAAAGGCGCCCCAAAGCAGCCCCAAAGGCACCCCAAAAACGGCCCCAAAGCCGCCCCAAAACCGGCCCCAAAGCCGCCTAAAAACGGCCCCAAAGGCACCCAAAAAACGGCCCCAAAGGCACCCAAAAAACGGCCCCAAAGCCACCCAAAAAACATCCCCAAAGCCGCCCAAAAACGGCCCCAAAGGCACCCAAAAAACGGCCCCAAAGGCACCCAAAAAACATCCCCAAAGCCGCCCAAAAACGGCCCCAAAGGCACCCCAAAAACGGCCCCAAAACCGGCCCCAAAGCCACCCCAAAAACGGCCTCAAAACCCCAAAACAGCCCCCAAAACGGCCCCAAACCTGTCCCAAAACCGCCCCAAACCCGAATGGGATCAGAGCAGGCCCCAGCAGCGGAGGCAGCGTTTTTTGGGGATCGAGTCCGGGCCGTTATTTCGGGACTGGAATCCTCTGAGGGCTGGGGGGCTCTGGCATCCCAAAAACCCCAAATCCTCGGGACACGGGAAGGGAAATCCCAGCCCGAGAGAGCCGAGCTCCGCCAGCGCGGGGCTGCAATTCCCAGCTCCGCCCCGATCCCGAGGCACGGGGGGGGAAAATCATTTCGGAAATCTGCGGGACTTGAATTAACGCACGGCCACAGCCCCCGGGGCAGCGGGAAGGGAAATCCCGGCCGGAGAAATCCCGAATTTTGGTGCGGGATGGGGCAGAGGGAAGGGAAATCCCGGCTGGAAAAAATCCCGAATTTTGGTGTGGGATGGGGCAGAGGGAAGGGAAATCCCGGGTGGAAAAAATCCCGAATTTTGGTCCGGGATAGGGAAGAGGGAAGGGAAATCCCGGCCGGAGAAATCCCGAATTTTGGTGCGGCCGAGAGCGCCTTCCCTCAAATAAAAGGGGCTCCCTTGGGAAGCGAAGCAGCCGCGTTTCCCCCACCCCAAAAAAAAAAAAAAAAAAAAAAAAAAAAAAAAAAAAAAGCAGCGCAGCCGGGGGGGACGGGAAATTAACGGGAAAATCGCTCGGGAATAAAAGTTCCAACTCCCCGAGTTTGGGCTGAGGGTGGGAAAACGCCCGGGAAATGCCGGGAGCGGCTCCCCGGCGCCGTTTGTGCCCCGGCGTTCGGGGTTTCGGGGATCTCTGGCCCCAGAGCCCAGGGAGGAGCGGCCGGAGCCGCCCGCGGGGTCCCCGAAATCGGCCCCGCCGCGCTCGGAGCCGCCCCGGCAGCAGGAGGAGCGCGGGGAGCCGGGACCGGGACCGAGACCGAGACCGAGACCGGCACCGGCACCGACACCGGGACCGGCACCGGGAGCGGGAGGAGAGCGGGGAGCCGGGACCGGCACCTGCACCGACACCGGGACCGGCACCGGGAGCGCTCCGGGACAGCGGCGCTCTCTGAGCCTGGAGTTTTTTGACCCCAAAGCTGATTTTGGTGCCTGGAATATTTGGGTTTTTAACGAACTCGAACCCAACTTCTGCCCCCGAGCGAATTCCCGGGAAACCGAGCGGGGGGAGCCCCGCTGCCCCAAAATCCGCCAGGGGAGAGCCGGGACGCGATCCCGGAATTGAACCCGACCCGCTGCGAGCTCCCGAAAGAGGAGAAAATTTGGGAATTCACGGGAGCGGCCGGGAAGGAGCGCCCGGAGCGGGTCCCGGAGCCCCGGCTCGCCCCGTCCCCTCCCGGGCTCGCTTTCCCCCGGGCTCCCGGGCACGGCACGGGCAGAGCGCCCCGGTCACCGCGGGTCACGGGGCTGCCCCGGCTTTTCCCGGTGGTTGTTTTTCCTGCCGGGAATCCGCGGAGTCACCGCAGCCCCGGGACGCGGCCGTTCGGGGGATCCAGCCCCGGATCCCGCATCCCGCCGCGGCCGTGGTCTCTCGCCCGGTGCCACCGGGCCGGCAGCGGCTCCGATACCGGCGCAGCCCTCCCCGAGCTCCGCGGCTCCTCCCGGTACCGGCGCGGCCGCTCCGTGCCCGGGTGGCACCTCCCGGTACCGGCAGGGTCCAGCCGGGTGGGGACCGCCCCGGTACCGGCAGGGTCCAACCGAATCAGGACCCCCCTGCACCGGCAGGAGCCGCCCCGGTACCGGCTGGGTCCGGCAGTATCGGTACCCCGGTACCGGCACCATCCGCTCGGCTCCCGGCAGGACCCCGCCGGGCGCAGACCCCCGGTACCGGCGCCATCCGATCCCGGCAGGGTCCAGCCGGGGGGAAACCCGCCGGCACCGGCAGCAGCCGTTGCGGATCCGGCGTCTCCCGGTACCGCCGCGGCGCCGCTCTCGCCTCCTTACCGGGTCGGAACCTGCCGGGAGCGCCCGGTCCGCCCCGGTGCCGGAGCGCGCGGGGGCAGCCGGGGCTCGGGGCCGCTCCGGGGCCGCTCCGGGGCCGCTCCGGGGCCGCTCCGGGGCCGCTCCGGGGCCGGTGCCGCCGCCGGCGCTGCCGCGAGCGCGGCCCCTTTAAAGCGACGCCACCGGGGCCGCGCGGAGCCGCCGCAGTGCGCCGACGTCATCACCCGCACAGCCAATGGCGGCGCAGCCTCCCCGCCGCGGAGGGGCGTGTCCAGCTCAGACCACGCCCCTTTTCCGAGGGGCGGGGGGAGCGCCGCCCCCGCCCCGCTGCCCAAAGTTCCCAAATCGGGAGAAACCGACCCAAAGCCGCGCGCCCCCCCCGCGCCGCCCCGGGCTTGTGTAACCCGAACCGCCTGGGGGGGGGGGGGGGCTGTGCCCGCGGAGCCGGGCGAGAAAAACGCCCCGATTGTCCCCAAAATACCCGCGGGGCGGGCGCGGCGGGCGCGGTCCCCGCGCTAATTCTGGCAGCGGGAGCGGCGATTGCAGGGTGGCCGTGCCAGGGCCGTGCCAGGGCCGTGCCAGGGCCGTGCCAGGGCCGCGCCCCGCCGCTATCGCTGTCCGCAGCCGCGACACAAACAGCGGCAGCGCCCGGGGCCACCGGGGCTGCGGCGGGACAGCCAAACCGCGGCCCGCTCTGGCTTTTAATTAAATTGTAATTAAAAGCGGGCAGCAGTGGGGAGGCGCGGCCGGGATTCCGCAGGTCGGGAGGAGCCGCCGGTGCCACGCTGTCCCGGGCGCCGGGGTTCTGCTCGTTCGGGGAAAATTCTGTCCTGAGAGGAGCTCGGAGCGCTCCGGGGAGCGACGGGGAATCGTGTCAGGGAATGCTGCAGGGAATCCTGCTGGGAATTCTGTCAGGGAATCGTGTCAGGGAATCCTGCTGGGAATCCTGCAGGGAATTCTGTCAGGGAATTCTGCAGGGAATCCTGCTGGGAATTCTGTCAGGGAATTCTGCAGGGAATCCTGCTGGGAATTCTGTCAGGGAATTCTGCAGGGAATCCTGCTGGGAATTCTGCAGGGAATTCTGTCCGGGAATCGTGTCAGGGAATGGTGTGAGGGAATTCTGCAGGGAATCCTGCTGGGAATTCTGCAGGGAATCGTTGCAGGGAATTCTGCTGGGAAGCCTGTCCGGGAATCCTGCAGGGAATCATGTGAGGGAATCCTGTTAGGAATTCTTTTATCCCCTCCTCAGCCTGGCACTCTCCGCCTCTCCCGGGACATTTCCCCGCCCTGGAGCCGCTCCGAGCGGGAGAATCCAGAGGGGGAATTCCCCAGGGGCTCCAGCCCCTTCCCACCGGGAGCCAGCGGGGCAAAGACCACCCCGAGACCATCCCGGGACCATCCCGGACCACCCCGGACCATCCCGGGTTCATCCCGGACCACCCCGGGCTCATCCCGGCCCGTCGCAGCCCCGGGTTTGGCACGGGCGCTCCCGGTGATTTTCCACTGCGGAGCCCCGGGAGCAGCCGGGGACAGAGCCCGGGGGGGCCCGGGCGGTCCGGGAGCCTTTCCCAGCCCCGGGATCCCGCAGGAGCCGGGCCAGCCCCGGGCCAGCCCCGGAGCCTTTCCCAGCCCCGGGATCCCGCAGGAGCCGGGCCGGCCCCGGGCCAGCCCCGGAGCCTTTCCCAGCCCCGGGATCCCGCAGGAGCCGGGCCGGCCCCGCTGGCTCCCGGCTTGTCCCGCATTTTGGGATCGCGGCAGCTCCGCCGCCCCCTCCCGGCTCCGCCTCCCCAAAATGCGGCTCGGGGTAAATCCCAAACTCGGGGTAAATCCCAAACCCTCGGGGTAAATCCCAAACCCTCGGGGTAAATCCCAAACCCTCGGGGTACATCCCAAACTCGGGGTAAATCCCAAACTCGGGGTAAATCCCAAACTCGGTGTAAATCCCAAACTCGGGGTAAATCCCAAACTCTCAAGGTAAATCCCAAACCCTCGGGGTAAATCCCAAACCCTCGGGGTAAATCCCAAACTTGAGTTAAATCCCAAACTCTCAAGGTAAATCCCAAACTCTCGGGGTAAATCCCAAACTCTCGGGGTAAATCCCAAACCCTCAGGGTAAATCCCAAACTCGGGGTAAATCCCAAACCCTCGGGGTAAATCCCAAACTCTCAAGGTAAATCCCAAACCCTCGGGGTAAATCCCAAACTCTCGGGGTAAATCCCAAACCCTCGGGGTAAATCCCAAACTTGAGTTAAATCCCAAACCCTCAGGGTAAATCCCAAACTTGAGTTAAATCCCAAACCCTCAGGGTAAATCCCAAACTTGAGTTAAATCCCAAACCCTCAGGGTAAATCCCAAACTTGAGTTAAATCCCAAACTCTCAAGGTAAATCCCAAACCCTCGGGGTAAATCCCAAACTCTCAAGGTAAATCCCAAACCCTCGGGGTAAATCCCAAACTCTCAAGGTAAATCCCAAACCCTCGGGGTAAATCCCAAACTCTCGGGGTAAATCCCAAACTCTCAGGGTAAATCCCAAACTCGGGGTAAATCCCAAACTCTCGGGGTAAATCCCAAACCCTCGGGGTAAATCCCAAACTTGAGTTAAATCCCAAACCCTCAGGGTAAATCCCAAACTTGAGTTAAATCCCAAACCCTCAGGGTAAATCCCAAACTTGAGTTAAATCCCAAACTCTCAAGGTAAATCCCAAACTCGGGGTAAATCCCAAACTCTCGGGGTAAATCCCAAAGCCTCGGGAAGGAATTCCCAAGAAAAGCATGCAGCTCTGGGGGCGCCGAGCCCGGGTCCCACCCAGGAATAAAATGGGAAAAAGCAGCGAAGTAAAATGGGAAAAAAGGCAAAATAAATGGGGGGAAAAAACCAAAATACATGGGGACAAATAAGGGAAAGTAAAGTGGGAAAATGAAGCAAAAGAAAAGAGGGAAAAGCAAAATAAAAGGGGGAAAAGCAGCAAAATAAAATAGGAAAAGAAAGCAAAATGAAATGGGGAAATAAAGCAGAAGTGGGAGGTGCAGAAAGGAGGGAACACCCGGACAAACCCCTTGGAGTTTCCCATCCCTGTGGAATTCTGTGGCTGCAGCAAAAATGGAAATCAAAGGTTTTAAGAAACCACAACAAATCCCAGCCTTGAATTTCCTGCTTTTAAACCAAATTTCCCCATTTTCCTGGGTGTTTTTTTTTTTTTTTTTTTTCCTTTGGAAAATCACCAGACCGGGAAGAGGGGTTGGAATTTTTAATCTTCTTCCACAGAAAGGAAGTTCATAAATTCTCAGAATGATCCGATACAGAGCGGAGCTGAAGAGCAGGGAAAAAAAAACCATCCCAGATTCTGGAATTCTTGGAAGAGCAGCCTGGAATGCTGGAGAATTTATTGAGGAGGAAAAACGGCTTTGGAAAACCTGGAACACAAATTATTGATGGCTCATTCTGGGGTTTTTCAGCATTTAAAAATCGGATTATCCTGAGCAGGAAATTGTGGCACCACTGGAGGCTGCAGGGGGAATGCAGAGAATTCCAGGGAATTGCAACAGCTGGGAATTCAGGATTGGAATTTTTTCCTGCCAGAGGGGAAGAGGGAGATTTAAATATTCAGGTGGAAAGGGTTAAAAATACAATTTCTTTCATCAGGAGGGGCTTTCAGCTCAGCCAAAAATGAGGGGTTTGGGCCCAAAACAACCCTGAAATTTCCAATGTTATGGAAAACCCAACTCTGGGATTAGGAAAAGGCTGGGAAAACATCCCGGGAGGAGCAAATTCCAGAGGTTTTCCCAGCCCAGCTCTGTCCTGGGGGAGAATTCTGCCTTTTCTGGCCGAAAATGAATCCCAAAAACCTCGAGCAGGGCAGAGCTCCCCCAGGAGCGGAGTGTGGTGGGATTGGGGTGGGAAAAGCAGCACAGAGAGGAGGAATTCCCAGGAATTCCCAGGAATTCGGGATTTTCTGGGCGCTGCCCTGGCAGGGGGAGCGAATTCCGGGATCCAGGGGGAGAAAATCCAACCTGAGGGGTCCCAAGGGATCCCAGCCCTGGAATGGGGCAATTCCCAGGGGAAGGACTCCCCCTCCCCATCCTGGACCTGCTCAAAATCCCCAACTCTGGCCCTAAAAACCATCCTGGATTCCTGGGATGGAGCTGCCCGGGAACTCCAGGGCTGTGGGACAGCTGCATCCCAAAATCTCCCAAAAAGCAGGCAGCAGCTCCTGGGAATTCCGGGAATTCCCAGTCCCTGATCCCACTGCACTCCCCTCGCAGGAATTCCTGAATTTCCTCATCCCACTGCATTCCCCTCTCAGGAATTCCCTGATCCCACTGCATTCCCTGCTCCCAGGAATTCCCGAATTCCCTGATCCCACTGCATTCCCTGCTCCCAGGAATTCCCTGCTCCCACTGCACTCCCCTCCCAGGAATTCCAGGAATTCCAAGCAGCCCTGGCTCCATCCCCAAATTCACCAATCCCACGGAAATCCCGCCTGACTCGGGAGCCTCCCCCTGCTGGCAGATCCCTCTTTTTCCCGGACTTCCCATTCCCAAATTCCCGAATTTGCAGGACAAAATCTCCCTCCCAATAAAATTCCATTCCTTCCTGGATCCACATCCAGCAGGAATATCTGACCCCGACAGCTGAAGAGAAACCGGGAAAAGGGAAATAAAATTTAAAAAAAAGAACAAAAATAACCCAAAAAAGCCCTAAAAAATAAATTAAATCCAGAAATCGCCACGGTTTGGGGTGACTTCTCCAGAACCTCTGGGGTTTTTTTTTCCCTCTCTTCTCTGAAGCACCTTGGAGTTGTGGGGTTGGGGAATTTGGGAAAAGCATCCTTGAGGAATCACATTGGGGCTGATTATAAAAATTTCTCTATTGTACAACAGAGGTGCAGCTACACTGAAAAAATTACACCGTTTATGGAAATACAATTATTATTATTATTATCATCATCATCAATTTTTTTTTGGCTTTTTTTTGTTTTAGAAACAGACTCTACTAAATAGGATCTATACAAAAAACCTCTAAAATAATTTCTGTAGTAAAATAAAGAAGTGTGTTAGGAGAGCTACACAAAAACAACGGGAGGGGGTTTTTTTTTTTGCTTTTTTCCTTTTTTTTTTTGCTTTTCTGGGTGAATGCTCCGAGCTCGGGGTGCTGAAAGGAATCATTACGTACACAGTGATCATTAATGCTCTGTATTAATTAACTCACAGCCTTTCCCATTAGTACAAAGAGCCCGGGCCCGCCTCCTCTTTGAGGAGAGGGCCAGGATATAAAAGCCAAGCAAACCTCGTCAGCTGATATGAAATTAGAAAATTCCACCAGGCTCGGGAGCCGGGATTTAGAAAAGTCACCGGGAAACACAAATTTGGGGAATTTCAGTCCTGGGGGTCCTCGAGAGGGGACCGGGGGGGTGGGGCAGAGCTCGGCCCAGGAGCGGGGTGGGAGGGAGGGAGGATCCCAGAGCCAGGGTGGATCCCAGAGCTGGACTGGATCCCAGAGCCAGGGTGGATCCCAGAGCTGGATTGGATCCCAGAGCCAGGGTGGATCCCAGGGCTGGATCGGATCCCAGAGCCAGAGTGGATCCTGGGGCTGGATCCTGGATCCCAGGGCTGGATCCCAGAGCTGGATCAGATCCCAGGGCTGGATCCCAGGGCTGGATCCCAGAGCTGGATCAGATCCCAGGGCTGGATCCCAGGGCTGGATCAGATCCCAGAGCCAGGGTGGATCCCAGAGCTGGATCCCAGAGCTGGATCCCAGGGCTGGATCAGATCCCAGGGCTGGATCCTGGATCCCAGAGCTGGATCAGATCCCAGAGCCAGAGTGGATCCCAGAGCTGGATCAGATCCCAGGGCTGGATCAGATCCCAGGGCTGGATCAGAGCCCAGAGCCAGAGTGGATCCCAGGGCTGGATCCTGGATCCCAGGGCTGGATCCTGGATCCCAGGCCCCTGACCCCAGCCGGTGTCAGTGCGGCTGTGCCAGCCTGCCCGTGTCCAGGTGCCACTGGAATCCACGGCTGTGCCCGTGCTCACAGCAGCCCAATCCCATCTCAGACCCCATCTCAGCTCCCATCCCAGCTCCCAGCCCAATCCCAAACCTGGATCCCAGCTCCCAAACCTGGATCCCAGCTCCCAGAGCTGGCTGCCGGCCGGTGTCAGTGCGGCTGTGCCAGCCTGCCCATGTCCAGGTGCCGCAGGAATCCACGGCTGTGCCTGTGCTCACAGCAGCCCCATCCCATCCCAGCTCCCATCCCAGCTCCCAGCCCAATCCCAAACCTGGATCCCAGCTGGCAGAGCTGGCTGCCGGCCGGTGTCAGTGCGGCTGTGCCGGGCTGCCCTTGTCCAGGTGCCGCAGGAAGCCGTCGCCGCCGTGCCCGTGGCCGTGCCCGCGGTGGTTCAGGGGCTCGCTCTTGAACAGGGCGGGGGGCGGCGGCAGGTGGGGCACGGGGGGCACGGGCAGGTGCTGGGGGTGGTGCCCGTGGGGGTGGTGCCCGTGGGGCGGCAGGGCCAGGGCGCCGTAGGGGTGCGGGACGGGGCGCGGGGCCGGGCCCAGCCCCAGCGCGGCGGCCGCGGGGGCCGGGCAGGGCGCGGGCAGCAGCGCGGGGCCGGCGGGGCCGGGGCCGGGGCTGGTGCCGGGGCTGGTCACACGGAAACACTTCTCCTTGTGCGCCTTGAGCATGTTGGAGAAGCGGAAGCGCTGCCCGCACACGTCGCACGGGTACGGCTTCTCGCCCGTGTGCGTGCGCCGGTGCCGCTTCATGTTGGGCCGGCTGGTGAAGCTCTTGCCGCAGATCTCGCAGATGAAGGGCTTCTCTCCTGCCCAGCACACACAGAGACGGGGAGGTCAGAGATCCTGGGAACCCCCTGAGCCGTGGAGAACCCCTGGGAAAATCACCTGAGCCGTGGAGAATCCCTGGGAAAATCACCTGAGCCATGGAGAGCCCCCTGAGCCGTGGAGAACCCCCTGGGAAAATCACCTGAGCTCTGGAGAACACCCTGGGAAAATCATCTGAGCCGTGGAGAACCCCTGGGAAAATCATCTGAGCTATGGGAGAACCCCTGGGAAAATCACCTGGGCCAGGGAGAAACCCCTGGGAAAATCACCTGAGCTGTGGAGAACCCCCTGAGCCCTGGAGAACCCCCTGGGAAAATCACCTGAGCCATGGAGAGCCCCCTGAGCCATGGAGAACCCCTGTGAAAATCACCTGGGCCAGGGAGAAACCCCTGGGAAAATCACCTGGGCCAGGGAGAAACCCCTGGGAAAATCACCTGAGCCGTGGAGAACCCCCTGGGAAAATCACCTGAGCTATGGGAGAACCCCTGGGAAAATCACCTGAGCCATGGAGAACCCCTGGGAAAATCACCTGAGCTGTGGAGAACCCCTGGGAAAATCACCTGAGCCATGGAGAGCCCCCTGAGCCATGGAGAAGCCCTGGGAAAATCACCTGGGCCATGGAGAACCCCTGGGAAAATCACCTGAGCCATGGAGAACCCCTGGGAAAATCACCTGGGCCATGGAGAACCCCTGGGAAAATCACCTGAGCCATGGAGAACCCCCTGGAAAAATCATCTGAGCTATGGGAGAACCCCTGGGAAAATCACCTGAGCCATGGAGAACCCCCTGGAAAAATCATCTGAGCTATGGGAGAACCCCTGGGAAAATCACCTGAGCCATGGAGAAACCCCTGGGAAAATCACCTGAGCCATGGGAGAACGCCATGGAAAATCACCTGAGCCGTGGGAAACACCACTGCCTTTGGGGATCAACGGGGGTTTAGGAAATCCTAGCTCAGGTTGGGTTTGGGGCCAAAAGGCTCTGAAATCCTGGCTCAGTTTGGGTTTGGGGCCAAAAGGCTGTGAAATCCTGGCCCAGTTTGGGTTTGGGGCCAAAAGGCTGTGAAATCCTGGCTGCCCTCAGGATGTGGGGCCAAAAGCCCCTGGCCAGGGGCTCCCCCAGCCCAAAACACCCCGGCAATAATTCCCATTCCCCCCAGGGAACCCCAGCTCCGAGTGCCACGCCAGCACAGAAAGGGATCCAAGGCAGGGCACGAAGCTCTCCCAGCTCTCTCCCAGCTGCAGAACACCCCAAATCCCGAGGGAACGCCGGGAATGCCCTGCAGGGGCCCTGCCCAGCCCTTACCAGTGTGGGTTTTCATGTGCTCGTCGAAGTACTGCTTCATGTTGAAGTCCTTGCCACACCACTGGCACATGAACTGCTTGTGCCCGATGTGGATGCTCATGTGCGAGCGCAGCTGGTACTTGTACTGGAACCTCTCGTCGCAGTTCTGCCGGGAAAAACGGGAATTCCGGGGCTTTGGGAAGCCGGGAGTGAGCCCTGGAGGGGCTGGGAGGGAGGTGGGGCTGGGCAGAAACAGCGCAGAGGAAAAGGGATTGAAGTGATTGATTGAGGGGTTTGGGGATGGAGGCTTGGAGCGGGAGGGTGGAGGGGCTGGAGTTGTGAGGGGGAAGGTGGAATTGTGAGGGGGAAGGTGGAATTGTGAGGGGAAAGCTGGAATTGTGAGGGAAAAATTGGAATTGAGTGGGGGAAAGCTGGAATTGTGAGGGGAAAGCTGGAGTTGTGAGGGGAAAGCTGGAATTGTGAGGGGAAATGCTGGAATTGAGAGGGGAAAAGCTGGAATTGTGAGGGGAAAGCTGGAATTGTGTGGGAAATGCTGGAATTGTGAGGAGAAAGCTGGAATTGTGAGGGGAAATGCTGGAATTGTGAGGGGAAAGCTGGAATTGTGAGGGAAAGCCTGGCAGGGATGGGGTATTCCAGGAAAAAGGGTTTCTGTGGGTGTCCCGGGCTCTGTCCACTAGAGGACTCTGCCTCCCTCCAAACCAGCTCCTCAGCAGCTCCCCAGGGATTTATCCATTGCATTTATCCCAGGGATTTAACCCCTCAGGTCCCTGCAGACATCCCTGAGCAGGGATCACCCCTGGGCGATTCGAATCCCCAAAACAGGATAAAACTGTCCTTAATTCCTGCCCCACCCAAGGCCATTCCCCCTTCCCGGGAGCATTCCCAGGATCTCCCCCAGGGATTTACCCCATGGATTTAATCCCTCAGTCCCTCCAGAGACCCCTGAGGAAGGACCTGTCCTGGCACCACCCCTCGGTGATTGGAATCCCCAAACTCTGATGGAACCGCCCCTCGTTCGCACCCCATCCAAGGCCATTCCCACTTCACAGGAGCATTCCAATGGAGATCGGAATCCCCAAGCTCTGATGGAACCGAGCATTCCTGCCCCATTCCCACCCCATCCAAGGCCATTCCCACTCCCCAGGAGCATTCCCAGGATCTCCCCCAGGGATTTATCCATTGGATTTATCCCCTCAGTCCCTCCAGAGACCCATGAGGAAGGACCTGCGCTGGGACCATCCCTCAGAGATCTGAATCCCCAAACTGATGGAACCGCCCCTCGTTCGCACCCCATCCAAGGCCATTCCCATTTCCCAGGAGCATTCCCATGGATTTAACCCCTCAGTCCCTCCAGAGATCCCCGAGGAAGGACCTGCGCTGGGACCACCCCTCAGAGATCTGAATCCCCAAACTGATGGAACCGAGCATTCCTGCCCCATTCCCACCCCATCCAGGGCCATTCCCCATTCCCGGGAGCATTCCTGCCCCATTCCCACCCCATCCAGGGCCGTTCCTCCTTCCCGGGAGCATTCCAGCCCCATTCCCACCCCATCCAAGGCCATTTTCCCTTCCCGGGAGCATTCCTGCCCCATTCCTGCCCCATTCCTACCCCACCCAAGACCATTTTCCCTTCCCAGGAGCATTCCTGCCCCATTCCCACCCCACCCAAGACCATTTTCCCTCCCCGGGAGCACTCCTGCCCCATTCCTGCCCCGTTCCCACCCCACCCAAGACCATTTTCCCTCCCCAGGAGCATTCCTGCCCCATTCCTGCCCCATTCCCACCCCCCCAAGACCATTTTCCCTCCCCGGGAGCATTCCTGCCCCATTCCCACCCCCCAAGACCATTTTCCCTCCCCGGGAGCATTCCTGCCCCATTCCCACCCCCCAAGACCATTTTCCCTCCCCGGGAGCATTCCTGCCCCATTCCTGCCCCGTTCCCACCCCACCCAAGGCCGTTCCCCCTCCCCGGAGCACTCCCCGGCTGTCCCCCGGGCTGTCCCCTCACCTCGCAGCGGAAGGGCTTTTCCCCCGAGTGCTGCAGGGAGTGCACCTTGAGGGACATGCTGCGCTTGAAGGACTTGCCGCAGGTCTCGCAGGTGAAGGGCATGTCCTTGGTGTGGGCTGCGGCAAAGGAAAGGGGTCACGGGGGGAAATCCAGGGAAAACCGGCGTGGGAGCAACATTCCCAACGATTCCAGGCGGGAGGAATGCTCCTGAGAGCTCCTGGGGTGGCTTGGAAGCACAGGCTGCTCCTTGTTCCACACGGGCCAAGAGCAAGCTCGGCCAGCTGGGGTTCATGGAGTTCCCAAATTTAAATTCCCCCCAATAATTTTAATTTCCCCATTCCACTTTCCCTGATAATTTTAATTTCCCTGACTATTTCAATTTCCCCAATAATTTCAATTTCCCCAATACTTTTAATTCCCCCGATAATTTTAATTTCCCCATTCCAATTTCCTTGATAATTTTAATTTCCCCGATAATTTTAATTCCCCTGAATATTTTCATTTCCCCAATAATTTCAATTCCCCCCGATAATTTGAATTTCCCCATTTCAATTTCCCCAATAATTTCAATTCCCCCGATAATTTGAATTTCCCCATTTCAATTTCCCCAATAATTTCAATTCCCTCTGATAATTTTAATTCCCCTGAGTATTTTAATTTCCCCATTCCAATTTCCCCGATAATTTTAATTCCCCATAATATTTTAATTTCCCCAATAATTTCAATTTCCCCAATACTTTTAACTTCCCCATTCCAATTTCCCCAATAATTTCAATTTCCCCAATACTTTTAATTCCCGATAATTTTAACTTCCCCATTTCAATCTCCCCGATAATTATAATTCCCCTGAATATTTTAATTTCCCCAATAATTTCAATTTCCCCAATAATTTAAATTCCCCCCAATAATTTTAATTTCCCCATTCCAATTTCCCCGATAATTTTAATTCCCCATAATATTTTAATTTCCCCAATAATTTCAATTTCCCCAATACTTTAATTTCCCCAATAATTTTAATTTCCCCATTCCAATTTCCCTGATAATTTCAATTTCCCCAATACTTTTAATTTCCCCAATAATTCCAATTTCCCCATTCCAATTTCCCCGATAATTTCAATTTCCCCAATACTTTTAATTTCCCCAATAATTTAAATTTCCCCATTCCAATTCCCCCGATAATTCCAATTCCCCCAACTATTTGAATTTCCCCAATAATCTCAATTCCCCTGACGATTGAATTCCTGCTAATTTCAGCTCCCCTGGTGCTTGCAGGCCCCTTCCCTGGCCGTGCCAGCCACTCACCAACCATGTGTTTGCGCACGTGGGCCATGGTGTAGAACTTCTTCTCGCAGATCTCGCAGGAGAATTTCTTCTCGGCGTAGCCGTGCACGATCTTGATGTGCTCATGCAGCGACCAGAGCTTCTTGAAGGATTTGTTGCAGGACACGCACTGGGGGGACACAGAGGAGCTGGGTTAGGGGGCTCGGGCTGGGGGCGAGCCAGGTTGGGCAAAAAAAAAAACCCAAAAATGGTGAAAGAGGTGCCTGAGAATGTGGATTTTGGGGTTACACCTGGATGGAGGCAGAAAAAATGTGGATTTTGGGATTATACCTCAATGGAGGCAGTGAGGATGTGGATTTTGGGATTATACCTCAATGGAGACAGTGAGAATGTGGATTTTGGGGTTACACCTGATGGGAGGCAGTGAGAATGTGGATTTTGGGAATACACCTTAGGGGAGGCAGAAAAAATGTGGATTTTGGGATTATACCTCAATGGAGACAGTGAGGATGTGGATTTTGGGGTTACACCTGATGGGAGGCAGTGAGGATGTGGATTTTGGGGTTACACCTGGATGGAGGCAGAAAAAAATGTGGATTTTGGTGTTACACCTCAATGGAGGCAGAAAAAATGTGGATTTTGGGATTACACCTGATGGGAGGCAGTGAGAATGTGGATTTTGGGATTTACAGCTGAGGGAATGGAGGCAGTGAAAAAGGTGCCTGAGAATGTGGATTTTGGGATTACACCTCAATGGAGGCAGTAAAAATGTGGATTTTGGGATTATACCTGAGGGGAATGGAGGCAGTGAGGATGTGGATTTTGGGGTTACATCTGAATAGAGGCAGTAAAAAAATGGATTTTGGGGTTACAGCTGAGGGGAGAATGTGGATTTTGGGATTTACAGCTGAGGGAATGGAGGCAGTGCTGGTGTTCTGGTGCCTCCTGATCCCAAAATCCAGCAGCAGGGGAGGGGCACAGGGACAGCTCCACAGGCCCTGGGAGAGTCCAGCCCTGGAGAGGGAAGGATCCAAACCCTTCCAGTGAGAAGTACCCAAACTCTTGGAGTGGGAAAATCCAAACATTTTCAGTGAGAAGGATCCAAACCCCTGGAGGGGGAGGAATCTAAACTCTTGGAGTGGGAAAATCCAAACTCCCGGAGTGGGAAGATTCCAAACCCTTGGAATGGAAAAATCCAAACCCTCGGAGTGGGAAATCCAAACATTTTCAGTGAGAAGGATCCAAACCCTTGGAGTAGAAAGAATCCAGACTCTTGGAGTGGGAAAATCCAAACTCTTGGAGGGCAAAGAATCCAAACCCCTGGAGAGGGATGATCCAAACCCATGGTGCAGAAAAAAATCCAAACCCTTGGGGTAGAAAGAATCCAAACTCTGGAGAGGGAAGGATCCAAACCCTTGGAGCAGAAAGAATCCAAACATTTTCAGTGATAAGAATCCAAACCCTTGGAGTGGGAAAATCCAAACTCCTGGAGAGGGAAGAAGCCAAGAGAGCTGGAGGAGGCCGACACCATTGAATTCCCAAAGCCCCATCCAGCCCTTCGTGCCCCCCAAATCCAGGTGTGGCCACTCCAGGCTCTGCCATCCCTCTGGATCTCCATGGGAAGCAGCTCCAGTCCCGCTGGACACTCTGGGATCAGCTCCTGGAGGAGATCCGGGCACCAGCTCCTCCTGCTGTGCTCTCCTCGTTCATTAAAGGTCCAAAGTCACGCTGGAGGCTGAGAATTCCTTCCCAAAACTGCTGTGGAATGTCCAGGCAATCGGACCCCAGGATTTCAGGCGGCTCTTCCTTTTCCCAGCAGCTCTTCCCAAAAACTTCAGTAAAAAATCCGACGTGGAAGTTCCAGCTGGAAATCCCAGAGCGTGAGGAAACCAAATCCTCTTCACCTCGGAGGGCACAGGGAGGAACTGTGCCTTGTCCCGGGGTTTTTTGGGATGCCTGGGGTTTTTGGGATGCCTGCACTTCCCAGCCCATCAATTCCCACCCTTCCCGTGGGTCAGAAGGGCTGGTGCTGATTAATGAGCAGGTTCATCAGTTTGGAAGGGGCTGGGATGATCTCTGCAGCTTTGGGAATTCTGCTGCAGGCTCTGCCCCACAGCACCTGCTGGCATCCCCTCTGGGAGGGAAAAGAATTCCTGCAGAGCAAAGAAATTCCACAAGCAGCATTCCAGAAGCACCCCCAAATCCTTGGATTTCCACAGAAAGGAGCCCTGGGAGGGGCCAAGGCCACACCAGAATTCAGGACTGAAACACCAACACTGAGAGGAACCACAGAGCTGCAGGTGAGGACAGAAATCCCCTGAAGCTGCTGGCTGGGATGGGTGAAAAAGCAGAAATTACCTGGAAAAACAGATTTATTCCATCCCCAGGATGAAAAACTGGGAGGAGCCAGCCTTGATTTTCATTTCAATCCCATTTTAAACCAGTCTCATTCCAGGGCAAAGCTCCCCCTGGACACATTTAACCCTGAACTGAGGGAAATTTTAATTTTCCCTCAATCCTCTTGGCAATTGGAACAAAAACACAGCAACAGGCAGCTGGAAAACACATCCCAAAGGCAGGACAGAACAAGAATTGCTGGATTTGTTCCTGGATATTGAGGACCTGAAGGTGACTCTCAGTGCTGCTGGCACTGGGAGGTGTCTGGACCAGATTCCTCTGGATTTAAATCATAATTTCTATAATTTCTCATTTTTTTATCATTTTTGGACACATGTGTAGATTGATACAGGATATTTCACCATTTTATGTGTTCAAAATATTCACAAATTCCTTCTTAAATTTTAATTCCTTTAATTTTTAATTCCTGCTTAAATGTTATGCTGTGAATGAACCCCCTGCACGCTGGGGCATCTCTTAAATTCCCATTTAAATCCTCCCTGCTGCACTGAACTTTTAAAATATTTCTTTGAAAAGCAGCAAAAATTAAATTTATATTAATAAATCCTTCCTTGAGCTGAAACTTAAGGGAAAAAAAAACAACCCAGAGTTACACAGAGCTGGGAAAAGAGCTTGGAAAAGAGCAATTACAATAAATATTCCACATCTCCCACACAGTGGGAGCTGAGGATCAACCCAGTTCAGCATTGAAAGCAAACAAACAATGACAAATATTCGATTCTTGTGCTCAAACTCTCGCACAAAAAACCCTCCTTGCCCTACAAATTCCAGCTGCCCAAAAATCCAACTGGAGCCGCTGCTGCTGGCAGGATTGCAGCAGGAGGTGGGGGAAAATAAGGCCAAAAAAAGCAGATTTGGGGTGCCAGGGAAAGCAGCAGTGCCAGGCACAAACCCCAGAAACTCTGGAGCTCTTCCCAAAGCCTCCAGCAGAGCTGCTCCTCCACTGCTGGGGGAAATCAGAGCTGCTGGGGAGGAAAAAATGAAATTTTTGTGAGGTTTGCTGGGGTTTCCTGCTGGAAGGGGCAGGCTCGGGGTGCGGGGCTGAATTCCAGCCCTCAGGAACACGCTGGGAGCTGCCGTGCTCTCAGAGGGGTTTGAACCCCGCTTTAAGCCCAGCTCAGATCCTGACTCCACTGCTGCCTCTGGGAGCTCAGATTTCCCATTCCAGGGAATTCCTGCGATTCTGTTTCCCCTGGGAAGCTCACCTGGCTTCCCACGCTGTGGGACTGCACTTCAGGACACGGAAACCCCTGGAATTCTAAACTCAGTGGGAGCTGCGGGTGCTCGGCAGGAGGAGGAGGATTTACCACAGAACTTCAGATTTTTGGGACCAGTTACTCCAGATCCTGACCCTGCTAAAGGAGCTTTGTGCTCCCAACTCACAGTTTACTCCTGGAGTAACTGCTCAGTAAGCTGAGCACTCTTTCCCTGCCATCCCCTCCTTTTGGGAGACCCCAAAATGTGGGAGAAGGCAGAGCCCGGGCCCGGCTCAGCACCCGGGGCCGTGCAAAAAGCGATTTTTCCCCCTGTGAAGCGTCCACCAGCCGGATCCAGGGCACGCCAGGAGGTGTGGGGACCTGGCAAGCAGGCGAGCAGACCTACCTGGATGTTTTTTTCACAGTCAGTTTGCTGGTGGAGGGACAGCTCACTCTCTAGCACAAATTTCTTCCCACATTTGTCGCAGATCTGCATCCGCCTGTGGGTGACGTTCATGTGCTTCTCCAGGTACCAGCGTGTGTTAAACACCCTGGGGCACTTCTCACAGGTCAGAGTCTCCTTCTCTTCACACTTTGCTTTCTGCACAGGTGCCTTGGGCTCCTTTGCAGCTTTCTTCTTACGCTTGGGGGGCTCCGCGCTCTTCCTGCGGCCCCGCGTGGCTCGGGGCGCCGGCGAGGCGGCGGCGGCCGCGGCAGAGGCGGCTCTCCTGCTTCTCCTCTGGCCAACACTAACCTTCTCCACTCTTTTCTCCTTTTTCTTCTGCCTCTCATTCTCCTCATAATCATTACTGTCTTCCGTGGCCTCTTCCCCACTGTCACCCTCCTCTTCCTCACTGCTGCTCTTAAGGACAGCAGTCTCTTTGGACTGGGAGGGGACACCCTTCTCCCCTTTGGACACATTTAAGGTTTGGTTGTTAAGGTTTACCTCCACTATAATCTGCTCCCTTTTGTAAGTCACTTCATCTTCCTCCTCTTCCTCCTCCTCAGAGTCGTCAGAGTTTTCCCTGTCTTCTTTCACAGCCCGGACCTCTCCTACCGCTCTGCTCTCCCTGAAAAACGGCTGCTCCTCCCTCTCGTGGAGGTGGCCCTTGCTCCCTTTGCTGTCCACCAGCACCGAGAAGGGGCTCCCTGACTCCCTCTTGTACACCTTGGTGGACAGGTCGAGCTCCTGGCTGGGGTAGAAGGCGGGCGGCCCCTCCTGCGCCATGCCGGCCCCGGGGGGCTCCCCCTTGGCTGCGTGGCTCATCTGGGGGGGCTCATGGGGCGCCCTCCGTCCCGGGGGGGCTGCTCCGGCCCGGCGCCTCTTCCATCGGAGCCCGGCGGGGTCGGGGGTCCTGGCGGGGGTCGGGATCACGGCAGGGGCAGGGCGGGGAGGGATCCTCGGCAGCAAGCGGAGCCCTCGAGCATTTTATCTGCGGGAGACAGCGGGAGAGCGGCGTCAGTGGGGAGTGACCGACCGCGGGGACGGGGCAGCCCCAGGAGGAGCCCAGGGTGGGGAAGGGAGGGACAGACGGCAGGGACCAGGAATTCCCAGCAGCACACTCCCAGGGAATGGAAATCCAGCAAGGAATACTCTCCATCTAGCAGAGAACCACAACCATCTCTTTTGGATTTTGGGGAGCACCGCTGGCCCCACAAACTGCACGGATCAGGAGAATTCCCAGCAGCAGACTCCCAGGGAATGGAAATCCAGCAAGGGATACTCTCCATCAACCATTCCTCCTGGATTTTGGGGGGCACTGCTGGCCCCACAAACAGCAGGGATCAGGAATTCCCAGCAGCACACTCCCAAGGAATGGAAATCCAGCAAGGGATACTCTCCATCCACCAGAGAACCCCAACCATCTCTTTTGGATTTCTGGGAGCACTGCTGGCCCCACAAACTGCACGGATCAGGACTGGCAGCAGATTCCCAAGGAGGGGAAATCCAGGCGAGGGATGTTCTCCACCCACCGGAGCACCAGAGCTGTTTCTCCCGGGTTCCTGGGAGCACTGCTGGCCCCCAAACCTGCTCTGCCCCCACAAACACGGGGCACCCCCACCCCAAAACAGCCCAGCTCTCCCCCAGCCCATCCTCGCATACTCCAGAGCCACATTCCAACCACGGAGCCGAGCCTGAGGAATTTCACTGGAGCCGTTCTCACCTCGCAGCCCGGGAACACCCCGGAGATCCTGGATTTTGAGGGATTCGAGGAATTCTCCCTTTGTCCCTCCCTCCCTTCCCCCAGCTCCTTAATCCCCACGGCACAATTTCAGTTTGCCCATCCGCATTTCCCCCGCGGTTTTCCAAGCTGGAATTTGCCCGGGACTTTGCTGCCACTTCCTCCTGCAGGAAGCGCCACGTGGTCCCTCATGGACACAAAGCAATCAATCCCTCACTTTTCTCCTTTTTTTTAATCTTTTTTTTTTAATTTTTTTTTTTTAATTTTTTTTCCCATCGGGACAATTCCAGTTGGGGAGCTCGGGATGGCAACAGCGAGCCCAAGGTTTTGGGCTGGGCTGATCCCAATGGGAATTCCTGAGCTAAACCCGGAGCTAAAGCTGGGATCACAGGGTGAAGAGGAGAATTAAGGACAGAGACATCCCAGAAGGGGATGGAAGAACCAGCAAACCCCACCCAGGGACACCTTCCATGATCCCAGAGGGCTCCAGCCTGGCCTGGGACACTTCCAGGATGGAGCAGCCACAGCTTCCCTGGGAATTCCATCCCAGCCAGGAATTCCAGCCCAAAATCCACCCCATCCTCCTCTCTTCCAGAGATTCCTGTACTGTCATTTCTGTTCCACCAGAATTTCCCCACCTTTGGAGTGAATTTTAACTGGATAGGAGATGAAGCAACCAGTGCCTGAATAAGTAATATTAATAACAATAAAGGGAATCTTCGTGAAGTACCACACTGGGGAAAGAAAGGAAAAAAAATAACCAGTTTGATGATGAACTTCATTAAAACACTCTCATTAATAGCACTTCTCCAGGGTTCCCAAATTACTCCAAATTAATTTCCTGGAGGAAAATGGGCCCACAGCAGGGCCCATTCCCACTGCTCCATCCTCAAATCCCACATTCCCAGCCCCACAGGAAATCCCGGGAGACCGGCCTTTAATGCTGCATTGTGGGCACAACTCACATTCAGATGGAAAAAATTATAAAATCAACCGGGTTTGGCCAGCTGGAATTCCCAGTGCTACACCCAGGAAGCCGTGGGAAGGATGAATCCCAGTTTAGCTTTTCCTTCCAGAGGGATGGATTATTCAGGAGCTTAGGAAATTCCCAGTCCCATGTACAAAATACCTGATTATTTCCTCATCATATTAAGCATCTATAGGAAGCTGCAGAAGGAAATCAGGAATTCTACTGCAGAGCCAGGAAAAGGAAATTTCACCTTTTCTCCTGTTTACTAAATGGCAAAAAATTCCTGCCAATATTTCACCTCCGCTCACTAAAGGGGTCTTGTATGTAAAAAACCCTTTTTTATCAGGAGGAATCACCTCAAATCAAACCCACTGTGGGGTTTATTCTGAATTATCAAAGGTGTTTGCTCTGAAAACCACTTCACTCTGCAGCATCAGCGGCTGCTGTGGCTTTGAACCTTTCACTGCCACCCTCAAGGGACCCACAACTTTCAAAACCATTATTTAAATAAAAAGCAAAGCCCTCCTTGGCCATTTAGTACAAACAACAGCTCTGAAATACTGCCCTAAAAATGCTCTTAAAACACATTTCCCCCTGCTTTTAAATTTCTAATCCCAAAGCAGCGTTTGGGTGTTTTTAATCCCAAAACACCCAAGCGTTTTTTGTTGTTTTAAAAGTGAATTTAATTTTGTCAAGGCAGATTTTTCCACAGAACAAATTCCAGTCACGCTGCCAAATGAGAGATGCAGGCCGTGATTAAGATGTAAAAAGGAAACAAGAGTTTCAAAGCGATTTTTGATGCTTATCAAGCCCCAAACCTGGGGAATATCTGCAGCAATCAAAGGTTTGCAAAGACTCCGACATGAAAAGCTCGAACTCTGAAGAAAAAAAAGCACAATTTGCAGACAAAAGAGTGGGTGGAGGAAGCTGGTGAGTGTGTGGGAGCAACTTCACACCGAGCTTCTGAAGAAAAACCGCATTTTTTGGTGTTACCGGTGCTAAAAATAGAGATTTGGGCTCGGCCGGGGAGGCCTCGGCCCGGCCTGGGCCTAGGGGAGCTGGGCCGGCCCAAAGGAAAAGTGAGGAAAAACTGAGGGAAAAGTGGGGGAAAAGTGAGGAAAAACAGGATTTCAGGAGAAGCTGAGGATGTGAGGGAAGCAGGATTTGAGGAAAAATGAGGGTGTGAGGAAAAGCTGAGGAAAAACTGAGGGTGTGAGGGAAAAACTGGAGGGAAACTGACTGAGGGTGTGAGGGGAAAATTGAGGAAAAACTGAGGGTGTGAGGGGAAAATTGAGGAGAAATTGAGGCTGTGAGGGAAAATGGAAGGAACAACTGACTGAAGACTTGAGGAAAATTAAAGATTTCAGGAAAAACTGAGGGTGTGAGGAAAAACTGACATGATGAGAGGGAAAATTGAGGATTTCAGGAAGAGCTGAGGACTTAAGGAAAAGCTGAGGTTGTGAGGGGAAAAGTGAGGATTTCAGGAAAAATTGAAGATTTCAGGAAAAGCTGAAGATGTTTTCCCACTGAAACTCCGTGAAATCCCCAGGTCATGTGAATTCTGGAGAATGAACCAGCAGGGAATCACCACAGATTGCACCAGGCAAACACAAAGCGAGGGCTAAAATGACATTTTTGGGGTGTCCTGTGCAGGAACTGGCCTCGATCCCTGAGGGTCCCTTTATCAGGATATTCCATGATTCCATAAACAGGTCCATAACAGCTCAATAAATCTGCAATATTGCAATAAAAAAGCCTCAATAAACTCTCCCAGTTGGAAGCACAGGTGTCTGGAACAGGCCCAGCCATTCCCAAACAGTGGGAAAACACATCTGAAGGGAATTATTTCAATTATTTCTCTCAGCTCTCAATCCCTTCTTTCTTGTGCATCCTGGCTGCTTTAAGTTAAAAAAAAAAAATCTGTTTTTAAGTGGGGAAGTTTTATCTCCCAGAGCCTCACTGGGCACATCTCGGTGCTTTTGCATTTCCATGGGAAGTGTTGGAGGTGCCTGAGCCCATGGAAATGCAAAATAAATGTAAAATAAATGCAAAATAAAGCGCTGAGTGCTGCTAACGACCCTATTCCCATTCCGAAACTTGGGGACCCACCTGAGCTGCAAGAGCAGCTCAGCAGAGCCTCAAATCATCAGGAAAAGGAAGAGAAATCCCATTTGGGAACGGTGCAGGAGGGTGTTTGGGAGCAGCATTCCCAGTTCCTGCGGAAAACAGGGAAATCAGGTTTTTTTCTTGAGTGTTCCTAAAATAACCAAGGGTAGGTGAAGGAGAGCCTGGGCAGGGACACAAAACCCTGGGGGAAGAGGGGATAAATCCTGGAAATTCTGGAATTCCCACAGTTTATCCTGCTGCTTTTTGGCCATTCCCAAAATAATCCGGGCTGGGTATTTTGCTGACTCAGCAGGCAACACTTTTTTTTTCTTTTTTTCTTTTTTTTTTTCCCACTCCCCTCTGTCTGGAGCTGGGAATTTCCATCCGAGTGTTCCACAGGCTCCTGGAAAATCAGATTCCCAAATCCCAGAAAAAAGAAATCCACTAAATCCGGCCACTAAAACTGAAAAACCATGAGGAAGAAGCGCCTCAGGCTTTTCCCATTTTTCAAGAGGAACGATCTGGCTGAGTCCAGATTTTTGGGAGACACAAAGCCTTTCCAACCAGCGGTTCCTGGATTTTGTTCAAGCATTATCTCCACGAGAAATCCATGCCAGAGGCTTCAATTTGGGAATTCAGCATTAAAATCCCTCGGATTTTGCAATAAACGAGGGGTGTTTTATTGAATCTAAAGGAGTTTGAGATCTAAGCTGCAAACTCAATGTTTTTCTTGAAGTAGGAAAAAAAAAATCTCAAAATAACTCTTAGTTCTTTACCCTCAAATCACAACTCCAGGCCCTTCCCAGCACCTGAAATATCTAAAAAGCTGTGGCTGAATTAGGAAATTCCAGGTATTCCAATCCATTCCTGCATCTTTTAATGTAAAAAACCCCTCCTAAAAATAAGATTAAAAGCACCCCTAATGGTTCCCTGGTTCACATTTCCCATTTGTCACTTTTTTATCATTATTTGATCATTTTTAGACAGAAACAAAAGCTTTTTATGACCACATTTAAAGGTCTTCTCACCCTTAAATTTGTAAAATTGTCCAAACAGGTGCCAAAATTAAATTAAAGCCTCTTATTTTCATCCCTCTCTGTTGATGTGTCTTGAAGAAAACTAAAGCTGCGCTGAGATTTTACTCAGATTTTATTTCAATTATGGCACTTCCCATTGAGCACCACTGACCCCGAGGTCCAGGAACGGTAGGAGCCCCAAAAAGGAAATCTGCCATCAAGATCTCTTGCCTAAAATTAGCATTTTTCCCCCCAAAGAGGCCCCGGAGGTGTCTCTGTGTCCTGAGGTGTAAATGAAGTGTGAATATCCTGCCCCAAAGCCACCTTGGAATTCCTACCTGCACATTTCCCTGGCAGGAAAAATCCCATTTCCAAGGGGGAAAAATTCCCATTTCCAAGGGGGGAAAATCCCATTTCCAGGGGTAAAAAATTCTCATTTCCAGAGGGGAAAAAATCCCTTTTCCAGGGGGGAAAAATCCTATCTCCAGGCGGGGAAAAATCCCATTTCCAGAGGGAAAAAAAAAATCCCATTTGCAAGGGGAAAAAATCCTATCTCTAGGGGTGGATAAATCCCATTTTCAAGGGGGAAAAATCCCATTTCCAAGGGGAAAAAAATCCCATTTCCAGGGGGGAAATATCCTATCTCCAGGCGGGGAAAAATCCCATTTCCAGGGGGCAAAAAAATCCCATTTCCAGGGGAAAAAAATCCCATTTCCAGGGGAAAAAAAACCCCATTTCCAAAGAGAGCAGGCCCAGCAGAAGGTGCTGGAAAAGCTGCTGGGAATTCCTGGGAAAATCCCAGTGTGAAACCTCCCGAGGGAAGGGTGTCGGGAAGGGCAGGAGCTGGAGCTGCTGCTGGCACCTGCCAGGGTTTCACTCCCTGGCTTTTATTTTTTTTATTTTTTTTTTCCTTCCAGGGAGGAGCAGCCTGCAAAATTCCAGGTCCAAAACCAGCTGGAAAACGACGGGGATTTGGGGATTTGGGGAATTCTGCCCCCAAATCCTGGAGAAACTCCCTGAAAAGGCACAAACTGGGATGGAATTTGCCTCGTTTCTCTGGGGATGTGTTTAAAAAAATCAGGTTTTGGTTAAAGTGCTCTTTGAGGCATGAAACCCGTGACAGATCCCACTAAAACACCCCTTGGGGTCCAGGGATTCCTTAAATTTTGCTGCAATCCAGGAGCTGCTGGAAGGGATTTTAAGGCCTTGTGTTTACAGCTGGGAATGAGGCACTGGGATCCAGGGAAGAACGGGTTAAAAAATCCACATTTTTTTGGTGGAAAACACTGGAAAAATTCAACCACATTCCCCTGAGGGAGCTCAGGACAGAGCAGGGAGATCTCACCTGGATCTGCTTTAATATTTAAAGGGTGAAATTTTGTGGGAATAAAATGAACTTTGCAGAAAAATCCACATTTTTTCCCTCATTATTGTGGGGGGAAACCTCCAAATACTCACTTAATAAAATCCTGAAAGGACAAACAGCACAGATTCAGCAAAATGTAAATGAATGCTCTTTTGGAAAGTAAAATTATCTTTAGAAATTGACTTTATCTCCCTTTCAGAAGGCCTGGATCTTGCAGGGAGAGAGCAGAGCAGGCTGAGAGTCTGTGCTGGGGGAATTGAACCAAGAAAAATAAAATATTATATTTTATGTGTCATATATAATATATTATATTATATATTCTAACAAATACAATACATATTATACTATATTATATTATGTATATAATGTGCAATACATAATATATATCTGTATCAAGTTATAAATGAATATACAATATGTAACATAATATTATATATCATACTATCTATTGTATATGTTATAAAGTATTTGAATATAATCATTATTCACAGAATATCAGAGAAATCTCCCTCTCCTCAGCTCACTGCTGCTTCCTTGCAGTTCTGCCTCTTTCTTTTTTTTGTGGAACCAGGAATAAATTTAATTTTCTTTTTTTTTGGCCAGGCCCCCGAGAGCTGCAGAGAGAAATAGGTCAGTGAGGAGAGGAGTTTTGTAAGCACCTGAAATCCACCTGTGCCATCTCAGGTGTGCTCTGGGCACGTCCCTGCTCCTCCTGTTTACTGCAAAAATCCACCTCAGAGCTCGGGGAACCCTTCCCAAGGCGTTCCCACAGCAATCTCCTGCTCTGAGCCCAAAAAGAGGCTCTGCACAGATAAAAACTTCACATTTTGAGGTGAAGTTGCAGCTCTCGGGGTTTCCGTGATTGTGGCAGAGAGGAGGAGAGCACAGCACCCCAATATCTTCTAGTTTTGGATTACTTATCCCGATTTCCTCTGAAAACATCAAAACATCAGTTAAAGGCTCCCTGTAGCATTATTAGATAATAAAGTCAATTAAACCCTCCAAAACTCACAATCCCCTCCAACGCCAAAGCCTCTCTGATCACATCAACATTCCCAAGGTGTTTTAACAAACAGTGCCAGGGATGGCCCCAAATCCCCATTCCTGCAGCCCTGAGCTTCCCTCCACAGAAAATAAAAATTACAAAATTCTAAGCCAGCCCTCAGCCCCCTGGCAGCCCAGGACACACACCTGCTCAGCTGGAAAAACCAAAAACCTTCAGGAATTTGCCCTTTTCTTCCACGCAGCCTCCGGGGAAGCCCTCAGCACCCCTGTCCCTGTTTGGGGCAGATTTTGGGGTCACACCTGGCGGTGCAGCGCTGCCTGCCCGGGCTCTGCGGGCTGCGGGCTGCAGGAGGCAGGCTCGAAGCCACAGCAGCAGCAGGGAAATGCACCTGGCACCCGGCAGGGGTAAAGGCAGCCTGAGAACGCCCGAGCCGAGGTAAATTATCACATCTGATAAACGCGAGGGGAATTATCAGATAGCAGAGACACAAAGCCCTTTGAAAAATCACACTTGGCAACCCCACAGCCCTTTCAAAACCATCTTAAAAAAAATAAAAAAAAATCCATTTTTTAGCAGAGCACAGGCAGCGAGGGAGAGAAACAGAACAGAACTTCCAGCTGGGAAGAGCCCAGGTGCTTCCCAAACCTCACCTGCCCATAGCGGATAAAAACTCCCGTTCCTCACACCCCTGCTGCCCGCGGCTCCTCCGGGGCTCCTCCCTGCCGTCCCTTCCAGCGGAGCCGCCTGCGGGCAGAGCTCCCGATGGGGTTCTGTCGAATCCCCCGGAGATGCCGCTCGGCTCTGCCCTGCACCGGGACACCCAAAGCTGCGCGGACTCAAAAATCGCGGCCAAAATGCCAACCCCGGGGCGCACGCACGGCGAGGGAGGGGGAAACACCCGAGGGGAGAGGCTGAGAGTGAGGAGAGAAACCCCCCGAAGTGACGGGCGGGGCACGGCACCGAGCGGGACCCGCGGTGACACCGGCGGGACAGGGCAGGGGCCGAGGGGCACTGCCGGCCCCAGCCCCGCAGGAATGCTGCCGGGCTGCGGGAACCCACCGACCCTCCCTGCCCCCGGCAGGGGACACGGGAGGGGACACAGAGACCCCCCGACCCTGCACAGAGACCCCGAACCCCTGGGAGAGACCCCGGACCCTGCACAGAGACCCCCGACCCCCGGACCCTGCACAGAGCCCCCCGAGCTGGGGCAGAGACCCCCAGACCCTGCACAGAGACCCCCGACCCCCGGACCCTGCACAGAGCCCCCCGAGCTAGGGCAGAGACCCCGGACCCTGCACAGAGACCCCCGAGCTGGGGCAGAGCCCCCGGACCCTGCACAGAGACCCCCCGACCCTGCACAGAGACCCCCGACACCGGGAGAGCCTCCAGACCCTGCACAGAGACCCCCGAGCTGGGGCAGAGACCCCGCACCCTGCCTGCACAGAGCCCCCCGACCCTGCACAGAGCCCCCCGACCCCGGGAGAGCCCCCGGACCCTGCACAGAGACCCCCGAGCTGGGGCAGAGCCCCCCGAGCTGGGGCAGACCCCCGACCCAGGGCAAAGCCCCCGGACCCCTGGGAGAGCCCCCCGACCCAGGGCAGCCCCCGGGCAGAGCCCCCCGATCCCCGGGAGAGCCCCCGGACCCTGCACAGAGCCCCGACCCCGGGCAGAGCCCCCCGAGCTGGGGCAGAGCTCGGACCCCGGGCAGAGCCTCCAACCCCGGGGGATCGCCCCCAGCCCCCCAAGGGAACCCCCCGATCCGGGCAGAGCCCCCCGGCCCCATCCCTGCCCGCTCCTCCTCGCGCTGCGCGGGGCTCCCCCGGTGTCCCCGCTCCGCTCGGGGCCGTGCCCCGCTCCCCCCGCCGCCCACCGCCGGGCCGGGCCTAGCGCTGCTCGGCTGCGCCGCCAGGCCCGGGGAAGGAAGGGGGAAGGGGCTCGGCGGCCGCGCGGGCGGCCCCGCACTCACCCAGGCCGGTGCCCTCGGGGCCGCCCCCGCCGCCGTCCATGCCGGGCGGCGCGGGGCGGGGGGCGCGGGCGGGCGCGGCGGCGGAGGGCGGAGGGCAGGGCGGCCGGGGCCCTCCCTCCGCGCCTTCGCTCCGGCCCCTGCGCTCGGCCCCCGCGCTCCGGTGGCCGCCGCCGCCGCCGCCTCGGCCCGGGGCCGGCGCTCAGGCCCAGGCGCTGCCGCCGCGGGCGGGCGGACGCGGCTCCCGCTGCCCCTCGGCCGCCGCCGCCGCAGCGCTACGTGGCCGCCGCCGCAGCCGCCGCCGGTCCTCGCGGGGGCGCGCGCGCGCGGGGTTCGGTGGCGAGCGGGAGGTGGGGGGGGGGTGTCGGGGGCGCGCCCCGCGCCTGGACCGGTGCGCGGCGGGAGCGCGCGCGCGGGCGGTGTGGGGAGCGCGCCCGCGCCTCGGGAGCGCGCGCGGGCCGAGGCCGCGCTTGAAGGGCCGGGAAGGCTGGGGTTGGGGGTGCGGGGGGGGGTGAGTGTGTAAGTGCGCGTGTGCGGGAGCGCGCCCGCGCGCGGAGGCGGGGAGGGAACAGACCGCGCTGTGGCGGGGGGGAAACACCCCGTGGCACAGGCCGAGGGCAGCGGGGACGGCAGGCGCGGGAGCGCGCACGGGTGACGGCGGGCTGGGGGGTGGCGCGCACAGAGCAAGGGGAGCGCGGGAGCGCGCCCGGGCAGAGCGGGGGCACCCGCGGGGCGCGCGCACACCGGGGCGGGGGGGAGGCGGCGCTGTGCGCATGCGCCGCCGGGGGCCGTTCCCGCGCGCCCGCCCCTTTCCCGCCGCTGCTTCACCTGAGGCGGCGGCGCGCAGGTGAGGCGGGGGGGGGCGCGCATGCGCGGGGAGAGGGAGCGGGCTCGTTACCCCGCGCCCGTAATTAGCGACAGGACCCTCATCAGTGCGGTGCGGTGATTGCGGGGGTGAGGCCGGCGTGTGAGGGGGTTGATGGAGCGGGGGGCGCCCCGGCTCCCCCTCAGCCCGCCCGCCCGCCCATTGCTGCGAGCCCTCACAGAGCCCCGGGGCCCTCAGGGCTGCTGGGGATGGCTCCTGCCCTCAGAGCTGCCCCTCGGGCCCGGGCGAGACCTGAGCCCCTCAGCCAGGCCCAGGTGAGGATCAGAGCCCCTCAGCCAGGCTCAGGTGATGCTCTGAGCCCCTCAGCCAGGCCCAGGTGAGACCCTGAGCCCTCAGCCCAGCCCGGAGCGCTCCGCAGCAGCCAGAGCAGCCGGTGCCAAGCCCCAGCTCCCGCTTGCTCCAACCTTCCTCTCCCCTTCACACGCTGATAGCTGCTCAACTCCAGCCTGCGGTGGCGTTTGCAGCGCGGTGCCGCAGGGAGCGGCCGCTCTGGCCGGCGGCTGGTGGCAGGTGCGGGGGCACAGGGGACCCCCGCTGCCCTCGCCGGGCTGGCACTGCCTTCTCCGGGTGCCGCCTGCCCTGGGGAGCTGCCGAGCCTCGGCCACGGCCCCAAAACCGCTGCTGGGGCTGTGTAGGAGGGGACAGGCCGCTGTGGTTTGGGTTTGGCAGCCGCGGAGGAATTAGTGAGAGGAGCCCAGAGGGGGAAGGGCACCGAGCCCTTTGGCAGCGCCGCTGTTTCCCGAGGGCTCCTCTCAGCTCTGTGTTCCTCTCCTCAGTCCTTCAGTGCACCATCTCCACCTGGGCGTTGTCTCCTCACCTGCAAGTGCCCCCCACCCCAGCAGCGGGGCGCCCTGGGTTTGAGATTCCGCCAGGAAATCTCGGCGCCCTCGCTCCCCCGGAGTTACAAATGCCAAATTCCAGAGGGTTTGACTTGCTCCGGATTCCCGAGCACAAAGCCAGCCCCGAGCTGCCCGTGCCGAGCGCGGACTGGGGCTGGCAGGGCAAAGTTCAGGATGGAGTTAAAGGGCAGGGCGGGCTGGGCAGGCCCCGGGGCGGCACCAGAACAATGCCCCCCGTTTTCCCCCTTGCCGCAGCTGCTCCTGGGGCAGAAGGGGACGCGCTGAGCCAGCCCGGGGCGCTGGTGCTGCCCGGGCCGCTCAGAGCTGTCCCGGGCTCTGCTGGAAGCGGTGCCCCGGTCACCCTGGGGTGCCTGGACGCTGCTCCAGCTCAGCCCCGGGCGCTGCAGCTCCTGCAGGAAAAACGGCGCTGCTGCTGCTGGATAACTGTGAGGATGGGCTGGAGTTCCCTGCCTGGGAGAGGGAAGGAAGAAGAAAAATTGGGATTTTTTGTTCCTTGGGAGGTGAAGGCACAGGAAGCAGAGCCCCGTGTCCAAATGTGGGAGCTGAGGGATAGCGCACAGCAGAGGAGCACAGATCTCTCTCAGAGATGAGCAGATCTCACTCAGAGATGAGCAGATCTCAGAGATGAGCAGATCTCTCAGAAATGAGCAGATCTCACTCAGAGATGAGCAGATCTCTCTCAGAAATGAGCAGATCTCTCTCAGAAATGAGCAGATCTCACTCAGAAATGGACAGATCTCACTCAGAAATGAGCAGATCTCATTCAGGGGCACAGATGCCCTCGCTCAGAGGGACACAGCTGTCCCCAGCCGAGGCCCTGGGCAGGCTCGGGGCTCTGCCTGCTCCCGGTCCCACTCGGCTTTTAGGGCTGGAATGTTCTGGCAGTGCCCAGCCCTGCAGGGCTGCGGGAGCCGTGCTGCTCCCACGGGAGCCGTGCTGCTCAGGGGCCTGCCTGGGAGCTCCGGGCTCCTCATCCCAGTTCCTGGCAGGAGGATTCTCAGGAAAACTCCTCCTGGAGCAGCTCTGGGCTCCTCATCCCAGATCCTGACGGGAGGATTCTCAGGAAACTCCTTCACCCTGTGCCCCGTGGTTTGTGAGGTCTCCAAGTGCTGCCAGTTCTGCCGTGGGCACAGCCTGGACCGGGCAGCACCTGACACCTTTGGGACAATTCCTCCTTCCCCAAAAGAGAGGAGCCCTCGGAGCTGCTCAAGGATGCTGGAAAGGGAAACTGAGGCACGGGCAGGGCTGGCGCCTCCGGCTGTGCAGCCCAGCCAGGCCCAGGTTTATCCTCCAGATCTGCTCAGGATGCCCTGGAGCAACAGGCAGGAAGCAGAAGGGGAACAAAGGGATTTTCCTGCTGGGTTCTGCCACAGGAAGCCCTGGGAGCCACCACGAGCCCAGTGCCACTGCAGAGGAGAAGTTCCAGCAGAGGAAATTCCTGTTCCCTTTCCCAGGCCGGTGTGGAAGCACAATTGAAGATGAATTGTCTCCAGGCAGCAGCATCTCCTGTGCTGGGGAGTGCTGGCAGCTCCATCATGCACTACCAGAGCCAGCAGCCTCTGCACAAAAAACACCAAAAAATTAAATTCCTCTTTGGCTAGCCTTGGCTTTGTGACTTTTTAATTTAAGCACAGTACAGATTCCCCAGCAGGGAAGTTCTAAAGTCCGTGTGGAGCAATCATTAAATGCCAACGTCACCACAGCAGGTGCTGGATGTTTCTGTCCCGTGGAAAAGGGGCAGAAACCTCTGCTCACACAGCATCAAAGAGGGCAGGAAGGCTCCTCGGCTGCTGAGGGACAAACTGGTTTAACTGGAGCCCTGGCCTCGCCCAGCCCCTCTTCCCGAGGCTCCCCTGGAGCTGGGCACTGCTGGAATTGTGCAGTTCTGAGGGAAAAGAGCTCCAGGAGGAGCCCACCCCGCTGCCAGCAAGGAATGCTGAGCCCAAACTCGGCCCTGAGTGTCGCTGCCCTTCTCCCAGCCTGACCTGGGACCTGATTCCTGCTCTTTTCCACGTGATTCCTGCTCTTTCCTGATGATTCCTGCTCTTTTCCACGTGATTCCTGCTCTTTCCTGCTGATTCCTGCTCTTTTCCACATGATTCCTGCTCTTTCCTGCTGATTCCTGCTCTTTCCTGCTGATTCCTGCTCTTTCCTGCTGATTCCTGCTCTTTCCTGGATCCCCTCAGGCACAAAGGAAGCCGTGAGGAAACTCCTCGCATCTCCTGCTCTCCCCGAGCTGCCAGCGCTCCAGGGCAGGGTTTGGGCCCTGCCCCACCTGGGGGATGATTCCAGCTGGCTCCGGGGCAGGAATTGTCCCGGGTTTGGGCCGTGTCCCACCTGGGGGATGATCCCAGCTGGCTCCGGGGCAGGAATTGTCCGTGTCCCACCTGGGGGATGATCCCAGCTGGCTCCGGGGCAGGAATTGTCCCGGGTTTGGGCCCTGCCCCACCTGGGGGATGATCCCAGCTGGCTCCAGGGCAGGAATTGTCCCGGGTTTGGGCCCTGCCCCACCTGGGGGATGATCCCAGCTGGCTCCAGGGCAGGAATTGTCCCGGGTTTGGGCCCTGCCCCACCTGGGGGATGATCCCAGCTGGCTCCGGGGCAGGAATTGTCCCGGGTTTGGGCCCTGCCCCACCTGGGGCAGCTCCAGCCCGGCTGCAGCAGGGCCAGGTGCCCTTTCAGTGCCCCAGGTACTCTTACCTGGAGACAGCAATCCAGGCAGGCTCACATCCCAGGCTCTGGAGGGGTCAGGATGGATCCCTCCTTGCCAGGACTTTTCCCAGCCCGAGCAGCAGCCGTGCCCCACGAGCCCAACCCTCACTTCTGAGACAGCAGCACAAAAAAACAACGACCCAGGGTGCCAGCCTTGGGACTGTGACATTTATTGAAGGCTGGTTACACAATCTCTCCCTCCTCACGACTCCCCTTCCCTGGGAAAAGAGCACTGAGGATTTCTGCCCCTGGAGCAGCGAGGGGCTGGCACAGGAGCCCACGGGGCAGGACAGCGACAGCTCAGGGGGAGGGAGGAGATCCACAGTCCCAGAAGGGTTTCCCCAGAGGGAATCTCTGCTCCTCTCAGCCCCACAGAGCCCCTGCCCTGAGCTGAGGTGTCCCCAGGCTCTCAGGTGACACCTGGGAGGCCTGGCATGGCTGAGGGCCCTGAGCTGAGGCTCTCCAGGCTCTCAGGTGACACCTGGGAGGCCTGGCATGGCTGAGGGCCCTGAGCTGAGGTGTCCCCAGGCTCTCAGGTGACACCTGGGAGCACTGGCATGGCTGAGGGCCCTGAGCTGAGGTGTCCCCAGGCTCTCAGGTGACACCTGGGAGCACTGGCATGGCTGAGGGCCCTGAGCTGAGGTGTCCCCAGGCTCTCAGGTGACACCTGGGAGGCCTGGCATGGCTGAGGGCCCTGAGCTGAGGTGTCCCCAGGCTCTCAGGTGACACCTGGGAGGCCTGGCATGGCTGAGGGCCCTGAGCACCCCTGTCCAGCCCAGGGGCAGCAGGTGGGGGCAGCCCCAGCCAGCCTGAAGGCACTGAGGCAGCTCTGAGCCCTGATCGATGCCGCGCCCGTGGCCAGGGACTCACCTGGGCTCCATCCCAGGAAATCTCTGCTCCCGCTGCTCCACCTGCCCAGAAAGGGGCAATCCCCAAATCTCACTTTCTGAACTCCCAAATTTTCCTGAACTCCCAGATCCAGAGTCCCCGAGGGCAGCGCTGAGACCGCACAGGGGAGGAACCGCAGGCCGGCAGTCGCGAGCGTTCACTTTTATTTGATTACCCATCCAAAAAAAAACCCCCAAAAAATCCCTCCAATTTCCAAATTTCCGTTTCCTCCGCGAGGAAGTCGCAATGATTTTTTTCTGGTGTTTCCCTGGGCGGGCAGGCTGGCTCACTGGGGCAGCTGCAGCAGCACGGACTGTCCCGAGGGCAGGTAGGTGATGTTGCGCGAGCGCGAGAGCTGGTACGCGATGTCCTCGGCCGCCTCCAGCTTGCGCAGCTCGATCAGCCCGTCCCCCGCCGTGGCCAGCGAGTTGGCAATCAGCTCCGCGGCCTTGGAGTCGCCCTCGGCAGAGATCACAGCTGCCTTCTTCTGCTGCTCGGCCTGTGGGAGAGCAGGGCAACGGGAATGGACGGACGGACAGACCGACGGACGGGGCTTCCCCCGGCCAGGGCAGCTAGAAGGGTTTTGGTTTAGCACGGTGCTCTTTAAACTGGGATAAAAAATAACCAATTTGCCTACTGTGGGAAAAGGAAAAAAGGCAATTTCAAGCTGAATTTTGGTGATTTTCAGGCTATCCATCCCACCCGGAGAGCCCCGTTGTTTGGCAGCTCCCTGGGGATGCTCCCAAACCCAGAGGTCTGCAGGCAGCTGAAATGTGAGCTGACACAAGAGATGAAAACCCCACTGTGCTGCTGGAGACTCCCAGAGAAGCTCCAGAGTGGATCCAAGCAGGGATGACCCGGGAGGAAACCTGGGATGACCCAGGAGCACAGCGAGCACGGCTGCAATCAGCCGTGGGGTGGAAGGAGGAGCCTCTCCAGCCGGGGTTACGTTGGATATTGGGGAAAATTCATTTCTGATCAGCACTCCAGGGAGGCTGGCCCAGGATATTCCAGGAAAAACCCCTGGAGAGGGGAGGGGACAGCAGAGGCAGCCCCAAAGCTGCAGAAGGAGCAGGTACCTTCTCCACGATGAACCGGGCGCGCTCGGCCTCCTGCTGCGCCACCTGCTTCATCTCCACCGCCTCCGTGAACTCCTTGCCAAAGGTCAGGTGGGTCTGGGGGCAAAACACAAGCAGGTCACAGCAGGGACAGCTGCCAGCAGCTCTGCTGCCACGGCGACACCGGGGTGGGCACAGAGACCCAGAGCCCTGAGTGAAATCCCACCCAACCCCACACCCGACCCCAGGGGAAAGCTCCAGAAACAAAGTGTCCAAAGTCCCCTTTGGCAGAAACAAAGTCACCCTCTGCAGGGGCTTCCTGCTCCCAGCAGGATAAATTTCATTTCTGGAGGGAGCTGGAGGGCAGGGCTCCCTCCTTGGATATCGCAGCAGAGGAACCAGGGGGAATGTTCTGCTGTCCCACCGGGAATTTTCTGCTGTCCCACCGGGAATTTTCTGCTGTCCCACCGGGAATTCTCCCTCCTGGTGCTTCCAGGGGTGCCTGTGGAGCTGCTGCCCAATCCCAAAGCACCTGCAGCCCAATCCATCCCCCTCAGCAGCTCCTGTGGGGCCACAGAAGCCCTGCACAGGGAGGGCTGAGGCCACCAAGGGCTGCCCCAGGTCACGGGGACAACAGCAGAGCTGTGACCACGACGTCCCTCCAAAAACAACCACACGTGTCCAAGTGTCACTCCACAGTCAGCCACACGTGTCCCAGTGTCCCAGTGTCCCTCCCAGCAGGCTCTGGGCACCGGGATCCCCCCGGGCCGGGCAGGCAGAGCTCACCAGGGACACGTCGTCCAGGATGAGGCCGAAGGTGGCCGCGCGCTCCGTGAGGTCCTCGCTGACCTGCCGGGACACGAGCTCCCGCTGCGTGATCAGCTCGCCCGCGTCAAAGCGCGCCTGCAACGGCACGGCACGGAACGGTTAGGGAACGGGATGGGCACTGCTGGGAACGGCAGGGAACGGGATGGAATGGGATGGGCACTGCTGGGAACGGCAGGGAACGGGATGGAATGGGATGGGCACTGCTGGGAACGGCAGGGAACGGGATGGAATGGGATGGGCACTGCTGGGAATGGGATGGAATGGGATGGGCACTGCTAGGAACGGCACAGAATGGTTAAGGAGCGGGATGGGCACTGCTGGGAAGAGGATGGAACAGCAAGAACGGCATGGAACGGGATGGAATGAGATTGAATGGGATAGGCACTGCTGGGAGTGGCATGGACACTGCTGGGAACAGGAGGGAATGGCAGGGAATGGGATAGGCACTGCTGGGAACGGAATGGAACACAATGGACACTGCTGGGAACGGGATAGACACCGCTGGGAACAGCTGGAACAGGATGGATGCTGCTGGGAACGGGACAGACTGCTGGGAACGGCATGGAACAGGATGGACACTGCTGGGAACGGGACAGAACGGCAGGAACAGCATGGACACTGCTGGGAACAGTGTGGAACGGGATGGACACTGCTGGGAATGGGATGGAATGGGATAGGCACTGCTGGGAATGGAATGGAACACAATGGACACTGCTGGGAACGGCACAGACACCGCTGGGAACAGCTGGAACAGGATGGATGCTGCTGGGAACAGGATGGACACCTCTGGGGATGGGATGGACACCGCTGGGAACAGGATGGGACGGGATGGACACTGCTGGGAGCGGGCAGTGACCGGACACAGCCCCAGGCTGCACCAGCGAGGACAGCAGCAGGAACTGCCCCATGGAAAGGGCTCCCAGGGAGGTCTGGAGTCCCCAGCCCTGGAAGTGCCCACGGCAGGGCTGGAGCTGGACGAGCTTCCAGTGCCTCCCACCCAACCAGGCTGGGACTCCACGATCCCAGGGCACTCCCGCTCCCCAGTCCCTGCCAGGAGAGCCCGGGCCGTGCTCACCACCACGGACTTGAGGATCTCGGTGGTGATGGAGGGCAGCACGCGCTCGTCGTAGTCCTCGCCGATGCTGGTGAAGATGCGCGGCAGCTGCGCCGTCACCGGCCGGAACAGGATCCGCAGCGTGATGTTCACGTTCTGCAGGTCTGCACAGAGCTGCACTCAGCCCCGGGGCTGCACGGGAACTGCACTGAGCCCCCAGGGCTGCACGGGAGCTGCACTGAGCCCCCAGGGCTGCACTGAGCCCCCAGGGCTGCACGGGAGCTGCACTGAGCCCCCAGGGCTGCACGGGAGCTGCACTGAGCCCCCAGGGCTGCACTGAGCCCCCAGGGCTGCACGGGAGCTGCACTGAGCCCCCAGGGCTGCACTGAGCCCCGGGGCTGCACTGAGCCCCAGGGCTGCACGGGAGCTGCACTGAGCCCCCAGGGCTGCACAGAGCTGCACTGAGCCCCCAGGGCTGCACTGAGCCCCGGGGCTGCACTGAGCCCCAGGGCTGCACGGGAGCTGCACTGAGCCCCCAGGGCTGCACAGAGCTGCACTGAGCCCCCAGGGCTGCATTGAGCCCCCAGGGCTGCACTGAGCCCCAGGGCTGCACGGGAGCTGCACTGAGCCCCCAGGGCTGCACTGAGCCCCCAGGGCTGCACTTTGTCATGAAAAATGAGCTGGTTTTGCTGCCCTGCTCCCCTTTGGGGTCCAGCTCTGTGCTGCTCCAGAGGGACAATCCCAGCCCCACCCGTGTCACCTGCCCCAGGTGAGCTCCACAGGTCCCTCCCAGCCCCAGCTGCTCAGGATTTGGTGACTCACAGCACCAAAGGAAGAGTTCTTTGGTCAAAGCCATGAAACCCTTCCCGTGTCACTCTGGGGCTCGTGGGGTCTCCAGAGCCAGGGAACGCTCGGGACAGGAGCATCTCCAGAGGTCCCTTCCAGCCCCAAACATCTGGGACCCAAAGAGGAGCTCTTGAACCTTGATGTCCTTTATTAAACCCCTCAAACCATTCCCGTGTCACTCTGGGACGTGTGGGGTCACCACTGGGGGATCTCCAGAGGCCCCTTCCAACCCCAAATATTCAGGACCAAAACCTTCCTTGAGCCGCTCTTTATTAAAGTGACCAAACCACTCCTGAGTGCTCCAGGCACAGCTGGGGCTGGCAGGGACCTCAGGGCCACCTGAGCGGGTGGCACAGCTGGGGCTGGCAGGGACCTCAGGGCCACCTGAGCAGGTGGCACAGCTGGGCTGGGGTCCCTGTGCCCACAGAGGGACCCTCCAGGCCACCCCTGCCCGCCCTCACCCCGCACCGCGGTGCCCTCGCTCAGCTCCTGGCCCCTGCTCCACATCGTGCCCTCGAGGCCTGCAGCTGCAGAGGGACAAAGCCGAGCCCCCCGAGCCCCCCGACCCACCTTTGCTGCCCGTGATGACGGGCACGTTGCGGGGCCGCGAGCGGCAGTCGAAGATGATGGGTTTCTGCACCCAGGGGATCAGGAAGTGGGTGCCCTCGCCCACCACCACGTCCTGCACGCCCCGGAAGCGGTCGAAGATCACAGCCCTGTGCCCCGCGTCCACTGCGGGGGGGAGAGAGCTCTCAGGGGGGTGCTGCCGCCTCGTTAGCAGCACGGATTAATTAACAGCGTGGTTAGGAGCAAAGAGGAGCTGCAGGAGGAGCGGCAGGGCCCCCAGGGCTCGTGGCACTGCCGGCCCTCAGCCTGTTTTTATCAGCAATAAAAGCCCAAACAAGGCAGGGTGTGCACAGGAACACAAACGAGGCCCAGGGCCCCCCTCACCGTTGTAGAGGGCGGAGTTGACGACTCCTCCTGCCACGGCCAAGCCCAGGCCGAGCTTCCCGATGCTCTCGAACACCTTGGCAGCCATGTCAGCGCTGCAGCCCCCGCTCCAGAGCCCTCCTGAAACGCCCAGAGGGGTCACACCGAGCCGGGCTGACCCTGCCCGGAGCCCCCAGCCCGGCTGGGACCCCTGCCCAGAGCCCCAAACCCGGCTGTGCCCCCTGCCCAGAGCCCCCAGCCCGGCTGTGCCCCCTGCCCAGAGCCCCCAAACCCGGCTGTGCCCCCTGCCCAGAGCCCTAAACCCGGCTGTGCCCCCTGCCCAGAGCCCCCAGCCCGGCTGTGCCCCCTGCCCAGAGCCCCAAACCCGCCTGTGCCCCCTGCCCAGAGCCCTAAACCCGGCTGTGCCCCCTGCCCAGAGCCCCAAACCCGGCTGTGCCCCCTGCCCAGAGCCCTAAACCCGGCTGTGCCCCCTGCCCAGAGCCCCAAACCCGGCTGTGCCCCCTGCCCAGAGCCCTAAACCCGGCTGTGCCCCCTGCCCAGAGCCCCCAGCCCGGCTGTGCCCCCTGCCCAGAGCCCTAAACCCGGCTGTGCCCCCTGCCCAGAGCCCTAAACCCGGCTGTGCCCCCTGCCCAGAGCCCTAAACCGGGCTGTGCCCCCTGCCCAGAGCCCCCAGCCCGGCTGTGCCCCCTGCCCAGAGCCCCAAACCCGGCTGTGCCCCCTGCCCAGAGCCCTAAACCTGCCTGTACCCCCTGCCCCGAGCCCCGAGCCGCACCGGGGGCTCCCTCTGCCCCACAGACGCCTCGGCCCCGGGCTCTCCGGCCCCGGGCTCTCCGGCCCCGGGCTCGGGCCCCGCCGCACCCGGGCCCCTCCAGGGCCCCCGCGCCCCTCAGGCCTCCCCGCCCCGCTCGCCCCCAGCACGGGCAGCCCAGGGGCCAAGGCCTCGCTGTGTCCACCCTGCCCGCCCCTCTCAGGGCTCGGCTCAGCCCGGTTCGGTTCCCCGTTCCCGGACCCACCGCCGCCCTCCCGCCCGCCGCTCCCGCCGCGCCGCTGACCTCCACATGAAGCCCCGGCCGCCCCCCTCAGCGCGCCTGCGCGCCGCGCCAAGACGCGCGCTCCTCATTGGCCCGCGCCTCCCGTGGCCCGCTGGGATATGCAGTTCTCAGCTGCCGCGCCCGCTGCGGGCCCGCCTGTAGCTCCCGGTGTGCCCCGCGGCGGCGTGCCGGCTGAGCAAGGCCGCGCGCTATTGGCTGGGGCGGCGCGCTGCGCGCTGGGGCTCTTGGGAGATGTAGTCCTGGCGGGGGGTGGCACGTGGGGGGCGTACGGGGACACGGGACACGGGACACGGGACACGGGACACGAGCACTGCCCGCCCCCAGGAGAGCGGGGCAGGGACCTCTGGAGGCCCCACAGGCAGGGCCACCTGCCCAGGCAGCGTCACCTGGAGCGGGTGGGACACGGACCCCAGACCCCTCCCGGCCCCTGCCCCGCCACCCTCCGTGGGCAGCTCTCCCTCCTGCCGAGGCGGCACTCGTGGCTAATTTCTGGGCATGGTTCCTGGTCCTGGCAGCGCTGGGCAGAGCCTGACCCCGCCCGGAGCTGATTCCGTGCGTTGGAGGGAGCAAAACGAGAGATTTCCAGGGATATCTGAGATATTCCCATGCATTTCTGGGATCCCTTCCCCAAAACGAGAGATTTCCAGGGGTATCTGAGAGATTCCCATGCATTTCTGGGATCCCTTCCCCAAAACGAGAAATTTCCAGGGATATCTGCGATATTTCCTTGCATTGGTGGGAATCTCTCCAGTGACAGATTCCCGTGGATATCTCAGGTATTTCCGTGGATATTTGAGGTTGTTTCCACGCATGGACGGGATCCCCTCTGCAGTGACAGATTCCCGTGGATATTTCGGATATTTCAGATCCCCTCCCGTCCCCGGAGCCGCTAGAGGGAAGCAGCGCTCTCCCTTTGGCTCCGGCAATCCCGAAAAACGGGGGAAAAGGGAAAAAACCCCACCGCAGCCCCGCGCCGGGTTCCGCTGCCGGGTGACCCCTTTGGGTGCGGGATCCAGGAGGGAACATCCCGTTAAATCTGGGATTTGGGGGTCGGGATTTGCACCCCCTGAGCTCCGCTCCTCGCTCGTGCCGGGTTCATGTTGCCTGCTCCCGTTCCAATTCCCATTCCAGTTCCCATTCCAATTCCCGTTCCTGTTCCCGTTCCCATGCGGGATGAGCTCTCCCCATCCCCACTCCCATCCTATTCCCGTCCCCATTCCCAGTTCCCAATCCCATTCCCAACCCCATCCCATTCCCCTTCCTGTCCCCGTTCCTGTTCCCCTTCCCATTCCCATCCCATTCCCGTCCCCATTCCCGTTCCCCCGGGACGAGCTCCCCCATCCCCAGGGGCCATGGGGAGCCCCAAAAACGAGCAGGGAGCCCGATCTTGGGATGGCTGTGGGATTGCACCCCAAAACTGAGCTGAAACCCTGTTCTTGGGGATTACTGTGGGATTGCACCCCAAAACCGAGCTGGGATTCCATTCCTGGGGATAACTGCGGGATTGCACCCCAAAAACGAACAGGGAACACGATTTTGGGATGGCTGTGGTATTGCACCCCAAAACCGAGCTGGGAGCCCGTTCCTGGGGACGGCAGCAGACCCGCACCCCGAACCAGCGCTGCAACCCCTTTATTGGGTGACCGGGCCCCCCCCGAGCCCCCCGGGCCGGTTTTGGGGGACATTTCCTGGCGGCCGCGGGCGCTCAGAAGGGCTCGTTGTGCCCCGGGCTGCGAACAAAGCGCGTCCTCTTCTCCTGCCCCGCTCCCGAGCACCGAAGCGCCGGGGCCGGGGGGAGGCAGGATTTGGGCTTTGTCCGCCCCAAATCCGGGGTGGGGCTGGGCTGAGCCCACTCCCACCCACCCCGGCCTCCGGGGGTCCCAGCCCAGCCCGGGGGGGGGGTCTCAGAGCAGTCCAGGGGGGTCCCAGCCCTTCCTGGGGGTCCCAGCCCAGCCCGGGGGGTCCCAGCCCTTCCTGGGGGTCCCAGCCCTTCCCGGGGGTCCCAGCCCAGCCCCACGCCCGGCCCAAGCCCGAATTAAGCTCAATAAGCGTTTCAATTCAATTAGCGAAGCTGCATGAAGGCCCTGCGAGGACGCGGCTCGGGGCGGGAGCGGCCCTAATGTGATTTCGGCCGAGTTCCCTGCCGCGATTTGCAACTCGGGCAAATCGAATTAGCGCTGTTTGCATTCTGAGCTCTGTCCGCGGGGCTGCTCAATTAATCCGCTTTAAAGCCAGCCTGCCTTCCGCCCAGACAGCGGCACCCGCCTCGCCCGGGAGCCAAAAATCCCCCCGGGGGCACCGGGACCCCCGCGCGGCCCCGGTGCGGGGAGATCGCGGGGCTTTGGGGAGCGGCGGGATTGTCGCCGATGTCACCGGGGAGTGGCCGTGACGCGGGGTGCAGCCCCGAGCTGAGCCCGCCGTGCCGGGCTGGGCAGAGCCGCGGTGGGAGCGGGAGCGGGACCGGGACCAGGACCGGGACCGGGACCGGGACCGGGACCGGGGCCGGCCCGTCCTGCCAGCCCGGCTCCCCGCCGGGGCGTCTCGCTCCTCCCCGGTGCCCACCGGCCCTCGGCCGCGTTTCCTCCGCCGGCTGGAACCGGCCGCGTTATCCGGGAAGGCTCCGGGGGCTGGGAATTGCCAGCTCCAAGGAAATTGGGGTCGGGCCAGGGAAAAGGGCAGCACCCCCCAAATCCCGCAGCCCCCCAAACCCCGCATCCCCTCCCAAACCCCACAGCCCCCCCCAAACCCCGCATCCCCTCCCAAACCCCTTAGCCCCCCCAAACCCCTCAGCCCCCCAAACCCCGCATCCCCTCCCAAACCCCTCAGCATCCCCCCAAACCCCGCATCCCCCCCCAAACCCCGCAGCCCCCCCGGTTCCCACCTTTCCCCATCCTCCTCTTCCTCGGGCTCGCAGGGGATTTGCGGTCCCGGGGCTTGGGGACATCCCCGGAGCGCGGGGACAGCGCGGTGCCACCCTCCCGGCTGCCGCAGGTAAAACGGCGTCCCCAGAAAGGGCTGCAATTAAAAGCGAGTTAATGACTTAATGAATCCCAGCCCGATCCCTGCCTGAGCCTCTGCCCCGGCCCGGCCGCGGGCTCTGGGACTGCGCAGGTTTCATTTCCTTCCCAACCCGGCTCGGGTTTAACGCCCTGGAGGGGAGAAAGGGGGGCACAGGGGCTGGGAAAGCCGGCCTGGAGGGGGGACCCCAAATCCTTCAAAATCCTCCCAAATCCCCCAAATCCCTCCATTCCTTCCCACTCTGGGACAAGTCTTACTCTCCCGGGATAAATCCTGCCTTTCCCAGACAAATCCTGCCCTTCCCAGGACAAATCCTGCCCTTCCCAGGGCAAATCCTGCCCTTCCCAGGACAGGTCCTGCCCTTCCCGTGGTAAATGCTGCCCTTCTGGGTAAATCCTGCCCTCCCCGGGACAAATCCTGCCCTTCCCGGGACAAATCCTGCCCTCCCCGGGACAGATCCTGCCCTCCCAGGACAAATCCTGCCTTCCCCGCACAGATCCTGCCCTCCCGGCCGCAGCCCCCGGTGCCGGACAAAGGCCCCTCAGTGTCTCTCCCCGGCTGCTCGGGGGCCGGGGCCGCTTCCGCCGCCGCGGGGGCTCCGCGGGCCCCGGTGCCGCCGGTGCGGCCGGGCCGGGCATCCCGTTCCAGGGACACCGCGGGGGTCAGCGCGGGCTCCGGGCTGTCCCAGCGCCCTTCACTGCTTGTTCATTCCGTGCAATCTGTCCCAGGTGCTTGTCCGCGCCCGGTGACCCCGGCGGGTCCCTCTGATCCCGCTCCGAGGCTCGGCATCCATCGATCGGCCCTGGCCGGGGGCGAGGCCGCGCCCAGCGCCGGGCCCGGGCACAGCCGCGCCCCGGGAGCCCGCCCGGGTCCGTGTGTCTGTCCGTGTGTCTGTCCGTGTCCCTGTCCTGTCCCTGTGTCTGTCCCTGTGTCTGTCCGTGTCCTGTCCCTGTCCGTGTCCCTGTGTCTGTCCGTGCCCTTGTCTCTGTCCATGTGTCTGTCCCTGTTCCTGTCCCACTCATTCCCTCGCAGGATGGGATGGGATGGGATCCCTGGGATGGGATTAGTGGGATCAATGGGATCAGTGGGATGGGATCCATGGGATGGCATCAGTGGGATGGGATGGGATCAATGGGATGGGTGGGGGACGCTGTGCCCCCCCAGGATGCGCAGCCCTTCGGGGCACAGGATCCGCCCGGAGCATCCCGGGCCCGCAGGAATCCCTGGAAGCGCCTCCCCCCGCTTTGCTGTGCCTCGCAGGGCTGGCCAGGGGGGGACAACCTGGGGGGACAATCCGGGGGAACAATCCAGGGGGAACAACCAGGGGGAACAACCCGGGGGAACAACCAGGGGGAACAACCCGGGGGGACAACCAGAGGGAACAACCCGGGGCTTTGTGGAGCCACCACTGGCCGGGGTCAGGGAGCCCCCGCTGCCTCCTGCGCCCCGGGCAGAGCCCCGGGAACGGGGGGACAGCGCGGGGCCCCTCGGCTGGGAACGGGGACAGGGGAGGCACCGAGGGACCGGGGGGTCACGGACACTGGGGGGGGGGCCACAGATATCGGGGGTCACAGATATCGGGGGTCACAGATATCAGGGTTACAGATAATGGGGGGTCACAGACATTGGGGAGGGGTCACAGACACTGGAGGGTCACACGCATCGGGGGGTCACAGATATCGGGGGTCACAGATAATGGGGGGGGTCACAGATAATGGGGGTCACAGACATCGGGGGTCACAGATATCGGGGTCACAGATAATGGGGGGGGTCACAGATAATGGGGGTCACTCCTGGGGGGCTCCCACCCCCCGCTTTCCCCCCAGCCCAGCCCCTCCCTGCAGCAGCCCGGCCGCGGGGGGGGTCGGTGGCCCGTGGGGGCTTCGCCAGCCCCAGCCCCGCCTGAGCCCCCCCGGCGCTTCCATTTCTCGGCTGCCGGGCCGGGCCCTGCCCGTGCCAAACGCGGCCGCAGCTCCCCAGGCGTCACTTCCCGCATGGCTCCGTCCCAGCCTTCCCATTCCCCGGCACCGGGAGCCTCCCGGGGGGACCCCTCCGCCGCCCCCCCGCTTCCGGGGCGCGCTAATTGCCCGCGATTGATCCCCCAAATTCCCCGCTGACTCCCATTAGGGCGGCCGGCGGGTCCTGGGGACGGGGCGGATCCAGCGGCGCTCGGAGCACCGAGAATGGAGGGGGGGAAAAAGGTGAAAAAGGCGCTTTTGGAGTGCAGGAAGGGACCCCTGGGGCAAAGTTTGTGTCACCCCAAAGCTGCCCTTGGCTGCGGGAACAGCCTCGGGAGAGCCCCCGGTCACCTCGAGGAGATGGAGCCCCGCTCCTGAGCTGGCCCTGGGGAAAAGCAGCCCCTGCCACTTTTTTTTGTTGTTCTTTTTTGGAAGGAGCTGCAGGTGACACGGGGCATTCCCAGCCCTTGGAGCGGCTCCTGGGGCCAGGTAAAAATCCTTTTTGAGCCCTGGGAATGCTGGCTCAGGGATGTGGGGAGCCCCGGGCTGCCCCCAGAGCCCCGGGGCGGGGATGGAGCCGCCGCTGCTGCAGCAGGAATTGTCCGGCAGACCCCGGTCCCTCCCCGCTGGCTGGAAGGAGCCTGGAGCTGCTGGGTTCAATGACGATTGATAAACCATTGATAAATGATTGATAAAATCGGCTGCGGCTCCTGCCCGGGGCAGACCCAGCGCCCAGAACCTCCCCAGGGAGGGTGGCGGCCCCAAATCCGGGCTGATCTCCCTGGACGAGCCCACCCAGCCCCTTGCCGGCCCCCTGCCCTCATCCCCGGCTGCTGAGGGGATCCAACCCCCCGGAGCCCCCCGGAGGGCGCAGCAGCTCGGGATGCGCCCCAGGAGCTCGGCACGGATTCACCCCCGCCAGCTGGAACCGGGGGAATTCCAGCCCGGATTTCCAGGAAGGCTCCGGGTTTGTCCCTGTGGATGAATGAGCCAAGAGGGTGAAAGAACTGCCCGGGAAGGAGCGAGCTCTGGTCTGGGGCAGCCGGGCCGGGCCGGGCCGGGCCGGAGCATCCCCGGCCCCGGGAGAGGAGCGGAGGGAGCGGAGGGAGCGGCTGCAGATAGGAGGGAAGGGAGACAGCCAGCGCTGCCGCCCGGGGCCATAAATTACCCTGCAGGTTTCCTAATGGGACCCTGATTTATCTCCTGCCTCTGTCTGGACTAATTGAGTTCATTCCGCTCGGTGATTCATGCCGTGGAAATGGGTTCCAGGGAAAATGGGACCTCGAGCGGCTTCGGCGGAGCCCCGGCGCTGGCTCCTGGCAGCCGCGGCGCTTGCAGGAGGGGCTGGGCAGGGACAGCAGCCCCCGGCCCTCCGTCACCGCCAGGGCGCGGCTCGGCTGCCACCGGAGGGCCCGGGGGAGAAACCGGAGAGGGAGCGACCTCCGGGATGGGGGGGACCGGGGTCACAGCCCGAGAAAGGGACCTGGGACATCCGGGGGGGGAGGGACAGGGGAGGGAAAACCCCGGGAAAACAGGAGGGAAAATGGGGCTTGGATGGATGGAGAGATGGAATCCATGGATGGATGGATGATGGATGGATGGATGGATGGATGGATGGATGGATGATGGATGGATGGATGGATGATGGATGATGGATGGATGGATGGATGGATGGATGGATGGATGGATGATGGATGGATGGATGGATGGATGGATGATGGATGGATGGATGGATGGATGATGGATGGATGGATGGATGATGGATGGATGGATGATGGATGGATGGATGGATGATGGATGATGGATGATGGATGGATGGATGGATGGATGATGGATGGATGGATGATGGATGGATGGATGGATGGATGGATGGATGGATGATGGATGGATGATGGATGATGGATGGATGGATGGATGGATGATGGATGGATGGATGATGGATGGATGGATGGATGGATGATGGATGGATGGATGATGGATGGATGGATGGATGGATGGATGGATGGATGGATGGATGGATGGATGATGGATGGATGGATGGATGGATGGATGGATGATGGATGATGGATGGATGGATGGATGATGGATGGATGGATGATGGATGGATGGATGGATGGATGGATGATGGATGATGGATGGATGGATGGATGGATGGATGATGGATGGATGGATGATGGATGGATGGATGGATGGATGGATGGATGGATGATGGATGATGGATGGATGGATGGATGATGGATGGATGATGGATGATGGATGGATGATGGATGATGGATGGATGGATGATGGATGGATGATGGATGGATGGATGGATGATGGATGGATGATGGATGGATGGATGGATGGATGGATGATGGATGGATGGATGGATGATGGATGGATGATGGATGGATGGATGGATGATGGATGATGGATGGATGGATGGATGGATGGATGGATGGATGGATGGATGGATGGATGAGAGAGCAGTCTATGGAATTGGGAGAGGATCCCATGGGGCTGCCAGAGCCCCAGCCCAGCACGGACCTCTCCAGGTGCCCAGACCTCTGTGCCCACCTTTAGGGGTGGCAGGGATCCCTCTCCCCACGAATCCAGCACTGGGATCCCTCTTTGAATCCCCCCCAGGCAGCCCCGAGCGCTCCCAGATCCCCTCCCGACCCCAGGCCCTGCTCTCCCGGCTGGATCCGCTGCCCCCTCGGCGCTTTCCCTGTCACTGTCATGTCCTGGCCCTCATTAAATCCCTCCTACAAGCCAGGATAAAATTGCTTTTACCCAATTTCCTCCAGGCTGGAGGATTCCAGCGGGGCCGAGCCAGCGCTGCCTGTCCCAATCCGATTATCCCGCCCGATCGATGCCGGCCCCTGACCTTTGGCAAACTCTCACCTGCTTCCCGACGCGCCCCGCGTCCCCTCCCGCGGCTCTTCCCGCACCGATCCCCGCCAAAGCCCCGCTGGGAAAGCGTTAATTAAAATAAAACCAATCGCGGGGTGATTGAGGGGCCGGGAGGGCGCTGGGCAGGGGGAGCGGCCCCACGGATCCCCCCGGGTGTGCGGGGACCCGGGCAGGGTCAGACCCCGCTCCCGGCCCCGCTCCCGGCCCCGCTCCCGGCCCCGCTCCCGGCCGCATCCCGCAGATGCTCGCGCCTCATTTGCATAAGCAATGAAGGCAGCAATTAAGTTCCCTCATCATCTCGGCGGGCTGGGAAGAGAGCTCCCTCCTCCTGCGGCAGGCACTGCTGGGAAGAGCCTCTGGAGAGGCGAAATTCCCACCCGGGGGTGAAATTCCCACCTGGAGGAGAAATTCCCACCCGGGGGTGAAATTCCCACCCCCACTTGCACAGGGGAAACTGAGGCACGGCTGAGCGGGCAGCTGGAACTGCCGGCCCAGCCACGGAGAACATCCCGGCCTGGAGTGGGCTGGGAGGATTCAAAAATCCACTGGATCTCCCTGGGCTGCACAGTGGGCTTAGAGGGTTGTTTTAGGGCCCTTCCAGTGGGAATATTCATTCAATCCTATTCAATCCTATTCTATTGTATTTAATCCTATTCTATTCTATTCAATCCTATTCTATTATATTCTAATTTCTATTCTCTATTCTATTCTATTCTATTCTATTCTATTCTATTCTCTATTCTATTTTATTCTATTCTATTTATCTCTATTCTGTTTACCCCTATTTTATTTCTAATTTATTTCTATTTTATTTATAATTTTTTCTATTTTATTTCCATTTCGTCTTCATTTCATTTCATTTCCATTCCATTCTCTTCATCCCTCTTCCATCCCACCTTTATCTCGCTCTGCTCCAGCCGAGCACTCAGTCAATTAAAACAAATCCCCACCCCCAAACCAGAAACAAACGCAGCGAAAAGCGCAGCGCTGAGCCAAGGAAAATAACAAATCTCCTCTCGGCCGGCTCATCCCCACTGACACCGGTTTCCTGCCGGCTGCGGAGTTCCTGATCCAGGAGCAGCCCCGGGATCAATCGGTTCCCGAAGCCGGGCCGGGGCAAGGAGCCGGCCCCGCCCGGGGATCGATGGATCATCGATGCCGCTGCCGCCGCCGCCGGGCGCGGCCCCGTCCTCAATCCCGCTCCCATTCCCGGGATTTTCTCCCCGGAGCTGCCCGGGCCCTGGTTTCTCTCCTGGGTTTGTTTTTCCCAGCCCGGCTCGGCTCTCCCGGAGGTTCCTCCAGGCCGGCCTTATAAGGGCCCGAGGATTCATCCCGATCCCCCCCGCCGCCGGCAGGGTGATGGATGGCGCTGGAAAACACGGGAAGAAAGGGAAAAAGGGAAGGGGGGAGGCCGGGAGCTGCCAGGGCGGGGGAGGGAGGAGGAATTGCAGGCCTGGAGAGCAGGGAGAGAAACCCGAGCAGAGCGGGACACCCCGAGGGGAATGGGGTTGGGGTTGGGGAGCTCGGGGGCGCTGGGTCGCTCCTGCCCCGGGGTTTTGGGGTGCCTGGAGCCTTGGGGTCACTTCCAACCCCCGCGGGAATGGGTGCCCGGGAGCACCGGGGGGCAATCCCGTGTCCCCTGTGTCCCCTGTGTGCCCCATGTCCCCTGTGTGCCCCATGTCCCCTGTGTGCCCCATGTCCCCAGTGTCCCCAGTGTCCCCCATGTCCCCTGTGTGCCCCATGTCCCCTGTGTGCCCCATGTCCCCAGTGTCCCCAGTGTCCCCCATGTCCCCTGTGTGCCCCATGTCCCCTGTGTCCCCCATGTCCCCTGTGTGCCCCATGTCCCCTGTGTGCCCCATGTCCCCTGTGTGCCCCATGTCCCTGTGTCCCCAAACCCTGCAGTCCATCCCAAGGGGAATTCACCTTCCCTGCTCCACCCACCCCACCCCATCCCTGTAGGAACAACTGGGCCCCATTCCCGTGGGATAACTGACCCCATCCCTGCAGGAATCACAGCCCTATTCCCATGGGATAACTGACCCCATCCCTATGGGAATAATGGCCCCATTCCCATGGGATCACTGACCCCATCCCTATGGGAATAATGGCCCCATTCCCATGGAATCACAGCCCCATTCCCATGGGATCACTGACCCCATCCCTATGGGAATAATGGCCCCATTCCCATGGAATAACGGCCCCATTCCCATGGAATCACAGCCCCATTCCCATGGGATCACAGCCCCATTCCCTGCAGGAATCACAGCCCCATTCCCATGGAATCACAGCCCCATTCCCATGGGATCACTGACCCCATCCCTATGGGAATAACGGCCCCATTCCCATGGAATAACGGCCCCATTCCCATGGAATCACAGCCCCATTCCCATGGGATATCTCACCCCATCCCTATGGAATCACAGGTGGGACAGGCTCTTCCAGGGTTTTCCTGGGATGGTTCCCAGACTGGCACCAGGACCTGGTGGTGACAGGGACGGGGCTCGGGGACTGCGGGTCACGGGCTCGGTGTCCCCAGCACGGGGAGAGCAGGGGGAGGAGGAGGAGGAGGGGGGGGAGGAGGGGGAGGAGGGATTTATCCCCGGCCCGAGGAGAACATCTGGATTTGCCACTTGCTGCGGTGAATTAATTGCGGGATCCCGCTGTGCCAGCCCTGCCTCCCGTCTGCTCCCGGGAGTGTCCCCGGGCATGGCGTCCCCTGTCCCCCGTCCCCCGCAGCCGGGGGAAGCCCTGTCACCCCCTCCCATCCCGCTGGGGCTGCGGTGTCATCGGCCATCCCATAAAAACCCCTTAAAACGCTGGGATTATGGGTGGCATCCCAAACAAACCCTGGGTGGGCATCCCAAACCTCGGGTGGGCACCCCAAAAAAACCCTGGATGGGCATCCCAAACAAACCCGGCGTGGGCATCCCAAACAAACCCTGGGTGGGCATCCCAAACAAACCCTGGGTGGACATCCCAAAAAAACCCTGCGTGGGCATCCCAAACAACCCTGGGTGGGCATCCCAAACAAACCCTGGGTGGACATCCCAAAAAAACCCTGCGTGGGCATCCCAAACAACCCTGGGTGGGCACCCCGGCCCCTGGGTGGGCACCCCGACCCCCGGGTGGGCACCCCGACCCCCGGGTGGGCACCCCGGCCCCGGGCACCTCCCGGCCGTTCCCAGCTGGCCCCGGCGCGGCTCTCTGGCTGCGGGCGCTGCTCCATGTGGCTCGCAGATGTTCCTCCCGTGACGGAGAACAAACGGCAGCTTTGGCTCGGCGCGAATCGCGCGGAGGAGCTGCGAGCGAGGGAATTCCGTGGAGCCGTTCCCGGGCCGAGCCGGCCCCGAGCACCCCGGGCTCTGGGTTGGCTTTTCCAGAGGAAACGCGGCGCTTCCCCGCCGTGACCCGCGGGATTTTGGGGCTGCGGGGGTGGGAAGCGCTGGATTTTGGGAGCCGCAGGAGCACCTGCAGAGCGCGGAGCGGGGAGGAAACACCTGGAGCTGGACGCACACGAGGCCGAATCGGCCGGGCCGCGGCCGCGGGAGCCGCCCGGGGCGGTGCCAGCGAGCGGGGCCGTGCCGGTGGCACCGGGGACCGCGTGGCACTGCCGGGTGACCCCGCGGGTGACACAGCGCTGCGGGTGGGCAGCGAGCCCTGGCATTTCCAGCTGCGTGGCACCGCGCAGGGCAGAGTCACCGTGCCGGGACAAAGGAGGGCGGCACGCGGGGACCTTTCAGGGACCGCGGGGCGCCCAGACGGGATTTCTTTGCTGCGGAGGGCAGAAAGACAAAGGTTTAATTCAGCCCCAGCCGCGTGTCCCCCTCCGGGGGCCTCTCGGGGTCACCCGCAGAGCGGGGACAGGCCTGGGGTGTCCCCGGTGTGGGGGTGCTGTCCCTTGTCCCCTGAGCCGGAGCGGGGCTGGGGACCCCATCCCGCCCCGCGGGGCTGCGGGGGCACCGGGGGGGACACGGCGGGGACAGACAGACGGACAAGGAGGGGATGCAGGGGGGATGAAGGACGGACAGACAGCGCAGAGGAAAAGGATGGATGGGCTGAAGAGCCCGGCTGGGCTCGGGGGAGCGCACCCCAAGAGCGCTCCGGGGGCTCGGGGGGTCCCGGGGGGGCTCGGGGGGCTCGGGGGGGCCCGGGGGGTCCCGGGGGGGCTCGGGGGGTGCTCGGGCTTTGTGTGGCGGCGGCGGAGGGTGCGGGCTCGGCCGCTCCGCGATGCTCCGGGGGCGGGGAGGATGAGGAGGAGGAGGAGGGGGAGGGGGAGGGACTTGCAGCCCTTTTCTGGCCGCCGCCGCGGCGGAGAGCGGCAGAGCGAGGGCAGCCCGGCCGCGCTCGGCTCCGGGGGTGTCACCGGCCCCGCTCCCCCCTCGCCATGGCCGGGCTCCTGCCGCTGCTGCTGCTCCTGCTGCCGGCGGTGAGTGCGGGGAGCAGCGCCCGGGCAGCCCCGGCAGCGCCCGGGGGCACCGGGAGCGTCCGGGGGCACCGGGGCACGGAGAGTCCCCGAGACAGCGGGCGGGGGCGGGATGGAGGGGCGCGGGGGCTTCACACGGGAGGGTTTGGGGGGCCCCGGGACGGGAGCCCCGCGGGTGAGGGGCACAGGCAGGAGCGGGGTCCCCGCCGTGCGGGGCTGGAGGGTCCCGGGGGTACCGGAGAGCCCCGGGGGGGCCGGGCAGAGCTCTGTGGGGTGCGGAGGGAGCTGGGTGGGGATGGGGGTCCCGCAGCCCCGCCGGTGCCGCCGCCCCGAGCTCTGCCGCTGCCAAGGTGTCGGAGCCCCAGCCCGAGGGGAGCGGGGGCAGAACCCCCCGTGCCTTCACCACCTGCCCCCCACGCGCCCCCCGAAACCTGTCCCAGACTCTCCCGGCTCCGGAGTGCCCCAGAGCCGAGGCTGAGCCCCTTTTCCTGCCGGCAGAGCCCTCGCCGGGTGCCCCAGACAAAAAACTTCAGGGCAGGGGGGTCAGCAGGGAGGGGAGTGCCCGGAGTGGGGCCGGGGGGGTCCAGGCCCGCAGCTGGGGCAGGAACGGGGCTTTTGGGGGGGGCAGGGTTTGCCGGGGGTCCCAGGGGGGCCGTCAGGCAGCCGGACACCCCTCGGGCAGGATATTAAAGGCGGAGTTCGGCGGGGGCTGAGCAGCGGAGCGGGGCTGGCAGCGCCGTGCCGGGGGGGTCCTTTCCCCTCACCCCCACGGGATCGCCGTGGCCAAACTCCCCCGGGAGCGCTGGGACAGCGGGCGGGGCCGGGAGGGCCCGGAGCTGTCCCAGCCGGATGGATCCCAACCATTCCCCCCCCGGCATCGCCCTCCCCCGGCTGCTGCAGCGGGGCCGGGCTCTGATGTCCCCAAATCGCCCCTGCCCTGCCCGGGTCACCTCGGGGGCTGCTTCTGCACCTGCGGGGCTGGGAGTGCCCCGGGGGGACAGCAGGGACCCTGGCTGTGCCCCCTGGCTGTGCCCGCTCCCCGAGGCCCCCCGGACCCCGCACCCTGCCCGGTACCCGCGCTGCTCCGCCCGGAGCCTCCGAGCGCCGGCCGCAGCCGCGGGGCTCGGCCGCGCTCCCCGAGCTGCCCGAAGTTCGGGAGGCGCTGCGAGCCGGGGCTTTGGCGTCTCCCGGCCGCGCTGCTCGGCCCGGCGAGGCAGAGCGCGCCCGGCACGCTCGGATCTCGGCCCGGGCTCCTCTCCAGCCGGAGCATCCCCTGCGCGGTGCCAGGCCCCGAAACCCCGCTCGGGGCGGCTCTGCCCTCACCCAGCCGCGCCTGCCCGGGCTCCAGCCCCCCCAGCCGCCTCCAAAAGCAATTTAGAGCTTCCAGAGGTGCCGCCTGCGCCCTCCGCCCGCGGCCGGGCCGGGCCAGCTGTCAGGATGCTTTATGGCGTTAATACCGCGCCTTTGTCGCCGGCAGCCGCGCTAATAACGCCGCATTTCCGCGGCCCAACGCGGGCCAGGGGCCCCTGCCCACCCCGGGGGGCTCAGCGCCCCCAGCCCCGCGGGAAGCCCCCGAGCGAGGGGCCCGGGCACCTGGAGCCGGGAATTGGGGGAGCGCGGGCGGGGGAGCCGGGGGTGGCCCCGCGGGGAGGGGACAGGTGGGGACAGGTGGGGACAGGTGGGGACAGGTGGGGACAGGTGGGGACAGGTGGCCCTCAGCGGGACCTGGTGGCGCGGGCAGCTCCGGCTGGGATCGGGAAGGGCTGGGATCGGGGATGGGCTGGGATTGGGAATGGGCTGGGATCAGGAATGGGATGTGATCGGGAATGGGCTGGGATTGGGGATGGGCTGGGATCAGGAATGAGATGGGATCGGGAATGGGCTGGGATTGGGGAAAGGCTGGGATCTCTGAATCCTCTGGGATCACTGGATGTTCTGGGATCTCTGGGATCAGGGGATGCTCTGGGATCTCTGAATCCTCTGGGATCACTGGAAGCTCTGTGACTGCGGGATGCTCTTGGATTCAGGGAAGCTCTGGGATTACTGGAAGCTCTGGGATCTCAGGGATTGTGGGATGATGTGGAATCGCGGGATGCTGTGGGATTGAGGTGAACTCTGGGATCTCTGGGATTCTGGGATGCTGTGCAATCACGGGATTGTGTGGTGGATCTGGGTGCCCCGTGGCCAGCCCAGTCACGGTCACAGCCAGCCCCGTTCCCGGCTGGAAGCGCATCCCGGGAGCCGTGAGAGCCAAACCCGGGATGAGCCGTGCCCAGCCTGGCCCCCAAACCCCAAACGAGCCGGGGGGGGCACTGCCTCACCCCAAACCCCTTCCCAGGGGACATTTGGGGTGCTGGGAGGATTCCCGATATTCCAATCCCTCCTGCTCGCCCGGAGCAGGAAAAGGGGCTGGGAAAAGGGTTTGGGAAAAGGGCTGGGAAAAGGGTTTGGGAAAAGGATCTGGGAAAAGGTTCTGGGAAAAGGGCTGGGAAAAGGTTCTGGGGAAAGGGGCTGGAAAACGGTTTGGGAAAAGGTTCTGGGAAAAGGTTCTGGGAAAAGGGCTGGGAAAAGGTTCTGGGAAGCGGGTTTGGGAAAATATTCTGGAAAAGGCTCTGGAAAAAGGGCTTGGGAAAAGGGTCTGGGAAAAGAGTTTGGGAAAAAAGGTTCTGGGAAAAGGGGCTGAAAAAATGTTCTGGGAAAAGGATCTGGAAAAAAAGGTGTGGGAAAATGTTCTGGAAAAGGGGTCTGGAAAAAGGGTTTGGGAAAAGGGCCTGGGAAAATGTTCTGGAAAAGGGTTCTGGAAAAGGGGTCTGGAAGAAGGGGCTGCCAGGGCGGGCTGGCGGAGCCGCGGCGGGGAGGGGGAGCGGCGGGCCCGCAGCGCAGGGTAATTGGAGCACTTTGTCATTCAGCTGCCTGGAATTGGCGCTCCATTGTCTCGGCCCCGCCGGATGCGGAGCTCCGAGCGCCGCACCGAGCGCGGGGACGCGGCCAAGGCGCTGACGAGGCCGCCAGATGCTCCCCCGGGCCTCTCCCCCCTTCCCCAAAACCGGCCGTGGGTGGCGGCAGAGGGAGGGAGCGGCTGCGAGCAGGGGGAGCAGGGCTGGGAGCGGGCACGGGGCTCCTGCGCCCCGCGGTGCGGCCAGGGGGGTTTTGGGGTTTTGGGGGGCAGCTCGCCCCTCCCCGGGCTGCAGAGGGCCCGCGGGGTGTTTGTGGCGTTCGGGTGAGGTGACAGGTTGACACCCGGTGTCACCAGACAGGGAGGTCACCAGAGCTCTGCTGCTGCCTCAGTTTCCCCATTTCCGTCTCATTTCTGGTGCCCAGGGGGGTTTGGGGGGCAGAGGTGGCACCCAGGCTCTCCAGACCCTCCTCTGAGCAGGAATTCCTCCTCTCCTCTCCCACTCCCCGGGCTGGGGAGGGCTGAGCCCCCCGGGGTGGCACAGTGCCCATGGGGAGGTGGCTGAGGGAGGGACAAGGACAAACAGAGGCCACCCCACCCCAAAGCACCCCCGGGGCCCTCCCGGCTCCCTCCAGCCACAGAACCCTTTCCCGAGGAGTGAATTCTGCCTGGAAAAGCGCTTTTCCCCCCAAATCTGCATTCAGCAGGAGCGGGGTGTCCCCGGAGCCCCTCTTCCCGGGCTGTCCCACCCCGGGGTGACAGGGGTGACCTCCGGGCTCTGCTCTCTGCCAGGGCCCCGGGGCCGGCGCCTCCAAGGACGATTGTGCCTCCAAGCTGTTCACGGCCGGCGGCGAGTGCTGCCGCCTGTGCAACGTGGGCGAGGGCGTGGTGCAGCCCTGCGGGGTCAACCAGACGGTCTGCGAGCCCTGCCTGGACAGTGAGTACCCCCGAGGACCCCCGGCCCCCGGGACAGGCCCTGGGGCCTCCCTGAGCATCCCTCGTGCCCCCTGGAAGTGTCACAGAGCCTCCCTCTGCTGAGGCAGGAGGGGCTCAGGCCGGATTCTGGGGGGAAAATGGGTAAAAATGGGAGATTCTTCTCCCAAAATGGGAGATTCTTCCTCAAAAATGGGAGGTTCTTCCCCAAAAATGTGAGATTCTTTCCCCAAAATGGGAGTTTGGGCCGTGGGGATGGGCACAGCCCCACAGCGGGGTCTGGGCAGAGCTCGTAGGGGGGATTTGGGGTGGATGGTGCCATGCTCAGGGGGTTTGGGGTGGTCCCATGCCCAGGAGGATCCTTGGGATTGGGATATTCCCGGATCCCTGAGCCCTGCACGGGCACCAGTGTCCCTGCCAATCCCTCCCCTCCCTGGGGACCATTCCCAGCCCCTTCCCTGCTGTTTCTCACCTGCTGGCCCAACATTTATCCCCAAAAAATCCCCCAGAGCCATCCCCAGCCACACCTCCCGTTTGGTTTTTTATTCCAAACCTTTCAAAGGCCACAAAATCACAGCAAAGCCGAGGAGGGAGAGGCAAAGGCGGGCAGGGAGGGAGGGGCAGGCGCTCTCCGGGCCCTGCAGGGCTGGGATCTCTGCTGGGATCTCTGTCAGGGGGGATCTGCTGGGGGAGATCTGCTGGGATCTCTGTCAGGGGAGATCAGGGGGATCTGCTGGGGCATCTGCCAGGGGGGATCTTCGGGGGGGATCTGTCAGGGGACATCTGCCAGGATCTCTGCCGGGGTCATCTGCCGGGATCTCTGTGGTGCCAGCCCCGGGAGGCGATGGGAGAGGGGGAAAGGTCAGAGCGGGATGGGGAAGGAGCGGACAGGAGGCAGAGGAGGCGGCAGGGACAGAGCAGGGACAGAGGAGAGCCAGGGCAGGGCTAAAAATACCTCAGCGTCCTGAGAAATCGATGGACGGCGCTGCCTCCCTGAGCCCGGCCGGGAAACGGGGCTGGATCCCTCCTGGCTGAGGGGATGGATCCCAGGGGGGATGGATCCCAGTGGGGGATAGATCCACCAAGGGATGGATCACAGTGAGGGATGGATCCCAGTGAGGGATGGATCCCACCAAGGGAAAAGCTCCTCCTCACCCTCAGCTCTTCCCTGAGAGGGATTTTGGGGTTTGGAGGGAAGAAAACCTGAAAAGCCCACAGCCATCCCTTGCTGGGGTGGGGAGAGGACTCTTGTGGCCCCGGAACCCCCTGGAACCCCCTGGACCCCTCTGTGACCCCCTGGATCCCCCCGGATCCCCCCGGGTGCCGCTGCCCCGGGCCGGGCAGGTGGAGGCAGCGCCGCTCCTGGCACAGCCCCCAGCCGAGCCCCAGGAATGTGGGCACGGCCCAGGGCCGAGGGTCCCCACCTGCCCCCCGGGCTGCCTCCTCCCAGCCCTCCCTTGGACGCGTTCCCGACCCCGCCGGGGGAATTGTTCCGGAACAAATCCTCTGCAACCGCAGCCCGGCCCCTGCCAAAGCCCGGGGGGCTGCCAGAAACCACCCCAAAAGGGGGGGGTGCTCTAATTCCCCCCACTGCAGCCCCCCCAGTGCCCGGTGCTGCCTCATGATTTATTTATCCCCCGGGGGAGGGGGCCAGGGCCCCGTTTGGCTCTGGGCTGTAATTGCTCGGCTCAGATACCTTCGGCTGCCACTGCAAATGTGCCCACTCAGCCGAAAGCCTTTCCTGGCCACTTCCCCGCTCTAATGGCGCCCATCAATAATTCAGGATAATGCGAGGCACGAGCCCCGGTTAATGGGAGCCGCGTGTGCCGCCCGGGGCTGCGCCGGCGCTGCTCGCCCGGCCCGGCCCGGCACGGCACGGCACGGCACGGCACGGCACGGCCCGGGGGCTGCTCGGCCACCGGGGGCTGGCAGCGACAGCGACAGCGTGCCCAGGGCAGCCCCGTCCCCGGGAGTGCCCCAGGACGGGCTCGGGAGCGGCCTGGGGTGCAGGGGGGTGTCCCTGGCTCGGTGGGGTCCCAGCTCCCTCCTGACCCAAAGCATTCCGGGGTTTTGGGGCTCCACATCCTCTAGATCCAGGGAAAGGCTCAGGGGAGGGGTGGGACACCCAGACACAGGGTGAAGGAAGGTGCTGGGAGTGGGAAAAAATCTCTGCCGAGGATGGGGTGGAACCTCCGTCCCTCCCATCCCGGCCATTCCCGGGGGTTTGGGACTGCATCCCCCCCTGGAGCAGCCCGAAATTCCCATCCCAGCAGCCCGAAATTCCTGCCCCGAGCAGCCCGGAGAGCCCGGGGAAGCTGCTGGGAGCAGGAATCCATCCCCAGCCCCATCCCGGGGGTCGCAGGGATCGCGGCCGGGCCCCCTCCCCACCGCTGGGGCCGGAATTCCCGGGATGGGGCGGGGGATCAGCGGCGGCGCGGGGGCAGCGGCAGCTGCGCCCTCCGGGACCGGCTCCGCTCCCTCTTCCGGGGCTAAAAATACCCCGAGCTCCCCGGGGAGGGGCACGGCGAGGGCGGCATTGATCCCCGCAGCAGCGCTGCCACCTCCCCGGCCACCCCCGGCAGGACGGGAAAGGGATGGGATTGTGGGATAGCGGGATCGAGGGATCGAGGGATTGAGGGATCGAGGGATCGAGGGATTGAGGGACTGCAGGATCGAGGGATTGAGGGATTGAGGGATTGCGGGATCGAGGGATTGAGGGATTGAGGGATTGAGGGGCGGAGGTGGCCGGAGGCACCGCCGGGAGGTCAGAAAGGGAAATAAAATCGGGAATGAGGGAGGGGACTGAGCAGAGAGCGCTGGGATGGGCACCGGGGGCAGCGCAGGGGGGATGGACCCGGGAGATGGGAATGGAGGAGGGAATGGGAATGGAGGAGGGAATGGGAATGGAGGAGGGAATGGGAATGGGGAGGAGGGAATGGGATGAGGAGGAGGGAATGGGGAAGATGATACTGGGAAGATGAGCCTGGAATGATGCTCCAAACTGGGAATTGCTGGGGAATGGGATGAAGAGGTGGGAATGGGATGAGGAGCTGGGAATGGGATGAAGAGGTGGGAATGGGATGAGGAGGAGGGAATGGGGAAGAAGATACTGGGAAGATGAGCCTGGAAGGACGCTCCAAACTGGGAATTGCTGGGGAATGGGGAAGCTGTGAATGGGCTGAGGAGTCTGGGAGGTCTGGATGAATTGCTGGGGAATGGGGAAAGTGTCATTGGGAAGGGGAACCTGGGGGACGCCCGAAGTTGGAATTGTGGGAATGGGGAAGGTGTGAATGGGCTGAAGAGCCTGGGAGATGAGGAGCTGGGAATTGCTGGGGAATGGTGCAGGTGTCAACGGGAATGGGAGCCTGGAGGATGCTCGGAGCTGGGAATTGTGGTGGGAATGGGGAAGTGTGAGTGGGAAGCTGAGCCTGGAAAGATGCTCCAAACTGGGAATTGTGGTGGGAATGGGGAAGTGTGAATGTGCTGAAGAGCCTGGGAGATGAGGCGCTGGGAATTTCTGGGGAATGGGGAAGGCATTATCGAGAAGCTGAGCCTGGGGTGGGGGCACAGAGCGGGCTCCCCTCTCCCTCTGACCCGAGCGGGCAACGCCCGAGCGCAGCCGGGCTCTGACCCCAGCCCTGCCCTGGCCAGGCGTCACCTTCTCGGACACGGCCAGCGCCACGGAGCCGTGCAAGCCGTGCACGCAGTGCGAGGGGCTGCAGAGCATGTCGGCGCCCTGCGTGGAGACCGACGACGCCGTGTGCCGCTGCGCCTACGGCTACTTCCAGGACGAGGCCAGCGGGAGCTGCCGCGAGTGCCGCGTCTGCGAGGCGGGCTTCGGCCTCATGTTCCCCTGCAAGGACTCGCAGGACACCGTGTGCGAGGAGTGCCCCGAGGGCACCTTCTCCAGCGAGGCCAACTTCGTGGACCCCTGCCTGCCCTGCACCACGTGCGAGGAGAATGAGGTGCTGCTGCGGGAGTGCACGGCCGTGGCGGATGCGGAGTGCCGCGGTAAGAGCCGGGCCGGCGTGGCTGCGGCGTTGGCACAGCGCCGCTGGCACCGCGGGGACGTTCCCGGTGCTGGAGCTGCCTGGGCTTGGGGAGCGGTGCTGGGGTCTGGCAGGGCTGGGCACGGGAAAGGAGCTGGGGCTGCGTGCCTGTCCCCATCGGCATCCCAAACACAGCTCCAGCCCCACAGGGAGGGGAAAGGGGAGGAAAAAAGGGGAGAGAAAAGGGGAGAAAAAGGGGCAGGGCAAAAATCAGAGCTGTGCTGAGCTCACGGACAAAGCGGGGCTGCTCCAGAGGGGGCTGGGGCTGGTCCCACCAGGGCTGATCCAGCTGGGGCTGCTCCATTGGAGCTGCTCCATTGGGGCTGCTCCTTCCAGGGCTGGTCCCACCAGGGCTGATCCATTGGGGCTGATCCCACCAGGGCTGATCCAGCTGGGGATGCTCCATTGGAGCTGCGCCACTGGGGCTGCTTCTTCCAGGGCTGGTCCCACCAGGGCTGATCCCACCAGGGCTGCTCCCTCCAGGGCTGATCCCTCCAGGGCTGCTCCATTGGGGCTGATCCCTCCAGGGCTGATCCCACCAGGGCTGATCCCACCAGGGCTGATCCCACCAGGGCTGATCCCTCCAGGGCTGATCCCTCCAGGGCTGCTCCATTGGGGCTGGTCCCACCAGGGCTGATCCCACCAGGGCTGATCCCACCAGGGCTGATCCCTCCAGGGCTGATCCCTCCAGGGCTGCTCCATTGGGGCTGGTCCCACCAGGGCTGATCCCACCAGGGCTGATCCCACCAGGGCTGATCCCTCCAGGGCTGATCCCTCCAGGGCTGCTCCATTGGGGCTGATCCCTCCAGGGCTGATCCCACCAGGGCTGATCCATTGGAGCTGCTCCATTGGGGCTGCTTCTTCCAGGGCTGATCCCACCAGGGCTGATCCCTCCAGGGCTGATCCCACCAGGGCTGATCCCTCCAGGGCTGATCCCACCAGGGCTGCTCCCTCCAGGGCTGATCCCTCCAGGGCTGATCCCTCCAGGGCTGCTCCATTGGGGCTGATCCCTCCAGGGCTGATCCCACCAGGGCTGCTCCAGTGGGGCTGATCCCTCCAGGGCTGATCCCACCAGGGCTGCTCCAGTGGGGCTGATCCCTCCAGGGCTGATCCCACCAGGGCTGATCCAGCTGGGGCTGCTCCATTGGAGCTGCTCCATTGGGGCTGCTTCTTCCAGGGCTGATCCCACCAGGGCTGATCCCTCCAGGGCTGCTCCTTTCAGGGCTGATCCCTCCAGGGCTGATCCCACCAGGGCTGCTCCAGAGGAGCTGCTCCATTGGGGCTGATCCCACCAGGGCTGATCCCACCAGGGCTGCTCCTTCCAGGGCTGATCCCTCCAGGGCTGCTCCATTGGGGCTGATCCCACCGGGGCTGATCCCTCCAGGGCTGCTCCCTCCAGGGCTGATCCCACCAGGGCTGATCCCACCAGGGCTGATCCCACCAGGGCTGATCCCTCCAGGGCTGCTCCTTCCAGGGCTGATCCCTCCAGGGCTGATCCATTGGGGCTGATCCCTCCAGGGCTGCTCCCTCCAGTGCTGCTCCCTCCAGTGCTGCTCCCTCCAGGGCTGCTCCCTCCAGGGCTGATCCCATCAGTGCTGCTCCCTCCAGGGCTGCTCCCTCCGGCTCTCCTCGGCCTCCCAGCAGTTCCCGGGCTGTTCCCGTGTCCCGTCCCTCCCTGCCCCAGCACAGAGGGACAGCAGCGCTTTGTCCCGGCCGCCGCCGCGCCGGCAGCGGGGCAGCTCCCGCCGAGGGGTCGAGTAAATGGAGCCACAAGTCAAGGACACAGGGCCGGCTTTGTCCGCGGCGGGCTCGGGAGCGGCTCCCGGAGGGCAGCGGGGGCTGGGACACGGCAGGGCAGGATGCCACCAACCCCCAGCCACCCCCCTGACAGTGACAGCGACAGCGACAGCGACAGCGCTGCGGCCCCGAGGCCGGGGGGGCTGAATTCCAGCCTGGCACGATCCCAGCCTGGCACAATCCCAGTTTAGCACAATCCCAGTTTAACACAATCCCAGCCTGGCACAATCCCGGTTTAGCCCAATCCCAGCCTTGAACAATCCCAGTTTAGCACAATCCCAGTTTCAATCCCAGTTTAACACAATCCCAGCCTTGAACAATCCCAGCCTGGCACAATCCCAGTTTAGCACAATCCCAGTGTAGCACAATCCCATCCCAGTGCAGTCCCAGCCTGGCACAATCCCAGCCTGGTGCTGATCCCGGGGGTGGCACTGGGGTGGCAGGGGGGTGGCAGGGTGAGGTCCCATCTCCTGCTGCAATTCCCGGCTCAGCCTCACTCCGGGATGGGCTGGGGGACGTGGCCTGGCCCTGGCACCGGGCAAAGGCCTGGACAGGGCATGGGGAATTCGGGATGGGACGGGATGGGATGGGATGGGGTGGGATGGGATGGGATGGGATGGGATGGGATGGATGGGATGGGATGGGGTGGGATGGGATGGGGTGGGATTCCACACCCAGGCGTTTCCCTGGACAAGCCCAAACGGCGCCGCTGCTCCCGGACACGCCCGGTGTGGCAGGGGCCAGGGCGGGGTCAGCCCCGGGGCTGGCCAAGGGCAGATCCCGGCCCTGGCGCTGCGGGAGCGGCTCCGTGCGGGGCGGGGGCACCCGGGCAGCCTCAGCCCCCGCTGGGGTGGATTTGGGGTGGAGGGGGGCAGCAGGGTCGGCTCCCCTGCAGGAGCTGTGCTGGGACAGCACTGACAAAGCCACCCCCGGGGCAGGGACAGCTGCGGCGTGCCCTGGACACAAACCAGGCCAAGCCTGGGGACAGGGGGACGAGGCGGGGCTGTCACCTCCACCATCCCCACGGCCCTGGGAGGAGATCCCTGCAGAAATGCCCGTCCTGATCCCCTTCCCCCTGCCCTGGCAGGCCTGCACCCTCGCTGGACAACGCACGCCCCGTCCCCGGGGGGCTCTGAGGGCCCCGAGGCGGCCACCAGGGAGCCGCCGAGCACCGAGGGCGCGGCCAGCACCGCGGGGGACACGGCCACCACCGTCATGGGCAGCTCGCAGCCCGTGGTGACCCACGGCACCAGCGACAACCTCATCCCCGTCTACTGCTCCATCCTGGCCGCCGTGGTGGTGGGGCTGGTGGCCTACATCGCCTTCAAGAGGTACCGGACAGGGACAGGGATGGGACAGGGACACAGGGACACAGGGACACGGGGACAGGGGTTTGGGGAGGGGGGAACAGCGGGACCCCCACTCCGGGTGTCCCACAGCCACAGCTGCCACCACCGAGGGCAGCAGGATGGGCGGATTTCCAAAGTTGTGTGAGGGGTGAGGAGGGAGGTGGCAGCAGGGTGGGGGACACACTGCACCCCTGTCTCTGTCCTTGTATGTCACTGTCCCTGTCCCTGTCCCTGTCCCTGTCCCTGCATGTCCATGTCACTGTCCCTGTCTTTATCCCTGTCCTGGGATCAGGACAGAAACCAGAAAATGTAACAAACCCCAGGGTGGGGACAAACCCCAGGGAATGTGACAAACCCCAGGGAATGGGGACAAACCCCAGGAAAGGGGACAAACCCCTGGAATGTGACAAACCCCAGGGAATGGGGATAAACCCCAGGAAAAGGACAAACTCCAGGGAATGTGACAAACCCCAGGAAAGGGGACAAACCCCAGGGAATGGGACAAACCCTGGGGAATGTGACAAACCCCAGGGAAGGGGACAAACTCCAGGGAAGGGGACAAACCCCAGGGAAGGGGATGAACCCCGGGGAAGGGGACAAGGCCCTGCCAGCCCCGGGGACGTCACCCGCGTGCCGCTGTCCCTGCAGGTGGAACAGCTGCAAGCAGAACAAGCAGGGGGCCAACAACCGCGCGGTGAACCAGACGCCGTCGCCCGAGGGGGAGAAGCTGCACAGCGACAGCGGCATCTCCGTGGACAGCCAGAGCCTGCACGAGCAGCAGCCCCCGGGGCAGGGCAGCCAGGGGCCAGGTGGGGCTGCGGGGCACCCGGGGTGGGCAGGGGCACCCAGGGGCACCCGGGGTGGGCAGGGGCACCCTGGGGTGGGCAGGGCACCCTGGTAAGGACAGGGGCACCCTGGGGTGGGCAGGGACACCCAGGGGCACTCAGGGGCCAGGTGGGGCTGTGGGGCACCCGGGGTGGGCAGGGGCACCCTGGGGTGGGCGGGGCAGCCAGGGGTGGGCAGGGGCACCCTGGTAAGGACAGGGGCACCCTGGGGTGGGCAGGAACACCCTGGGGTGGGTGGGGACACCCAGGGATGGACAGGGACACTTGGGGATGGGCAGGGACACCCTGGTAGGGACAGGAACACCCCGGTGAGCTCAGGGACACCCCGGTGAGCACAGGGACACCTGGTTAAGGACAGGGACCCCCCAGTGAACTCGGGGAGGACGGGCACGCCCCGGGCAGGCTCTCATCCCTCCCCTCTCGGGCAGCAGCCCCCAAGGCCGACGGGACCCCGTACGCGGCGCTGCCGGCCAGCAAGCGGGAGGAGGTGGAGAAGCTGCTGGGCAGCTCGGCCGAGGACACGTGGCGGCAGCTGGCGGGCGAGCTGGGCTACAAGGAGGAGCTGCTGGAGGCCTTCGGGCGCGACGAGGCGCCGGCGCGGGCGCTGCTGGCCCACTGGGCCGGCCGCGAGTCGGCCACGCTGGAGGCGCTGCTGGCCGCCCTGCGCCGCCTGCAGCGCGCCGACATCGCCGACAGCCTGGCCAGCGGCTCCACCGCCACCTCCCCCGTCTGAAGGGCGGCCCGGGGGGGCTCGGGGCTGGGGGGGCCCCAGAGGGGTCGCTCCGGGCCCCCCCGGAGGAGCTCGCGGTGCCGGTACCGGCCGCTCCCCGAGGTGGTCCCGCCCGGCAGCCCCTGATGGGGTTGGGGGGTTCGGCCTCGCTCCCCCGTCACGCGTCCAGCCCTGGGGGCTGCGGGATGGACGGACAGATGGACAGATGGACACGGGAGGGATGGCCGTGCTGTCAGCCCTCTCCGCTGCCCCCCTTCAGCTCCTCCTGCTGCCCCTCGGCTCCCCCCAGCGCCCCCAGACCCGGCTGCGCTCCCCCCAGGGGGAAGGGGGGGCTGGGGGCTCGGGGGGGCTGGGGGAGGGCAGCCGGCCCCCACACTGTGAAATTTGGGGTGCGGCCTCCCCGCAGCTCCGCGGGGATTCGGGGCAGCAGCCGCGACCAGCCCGGACACTGAGGAGAGGATTTTGGGGTGCCACCACCCCCCCGTGGGGTCCGGGGGGACACCGAGGGGACACCGAGGGGACACTGAAGGTGGAAAGCGCTGCCCAAGTGCCTGCCCCCCGCGGGGACACCCCCAGGGCTCCGCTCCCGCCCTGTCCCCGTGTCCCCGAGCTGCCGAGGCCCCCCGAGGCCACCCGAGGCCACCCTGGCACCGTTGCACTGTCCCCCTGTCCCCACCCCGCGTCAAAGGGCTCCTCTGTGCCAGCACTGTGAGAGCAGCTCGGGAACGTCCCCAAGGGTCCCTCGGGCCCCTGGGTGACCCCAGCACCTCCCGGGGAGGTGACATCGCTCAAAGGGCGTTTGGGGGACGTTTGGGCCCCAGCTGGGCGAGCTGGAGCGGCCACTGGGCTGGGGGTGTCCCTTGAGTGCCACTGGGCTGGGGATGTCCCTTGAGTGCCACCAGCCTGGAGAGTGTCCCCTGAGTGCCACTGGGCTTGGGAAGTGTCCCCTGAGCTGTCACTGGGCTGGGGATGTCCCCATAGATGTCACCAGCCTGGAGAGTGTCCCCTGAGCTGTCACTGGGCTTGGGAAGTGTCCCCTGAGCTGCCACCAAGCTCCCGGTGATGTCCCCAATGCTTTGCCCAAGTGGATGAGGCACCTCCAGGTGCGCCGGGCACGCCCTGGGCCAGGTGTGGCACAGCCCCAGGTGTGGCACAGCCCAGGTGTGGCACAACCCCAGGTGTGCCAGGCACAGCCCCAGGTGTGCCAGGCACAGCCCAGGTGTGCCAGGCACAGCCCAGGTGTGGCACAGCCTAGGTGTGGCACAGCCCAGGTGTGGCACAGCCCCAGGTGTGGCACAGCCCAGATGTGCCAGGCACAGCCCCAGCCAGCTGTGGCCTCTCCACCCCTCTGGATTCACCCCAAATCCCCCCGAAGGCAGAGCGGGGTTTCCCCCTCCCGGATCTGTAAATAGGAATTGTGCTGTGTGACCCCGGGGACAGCCCTGTCCCCTCTCCCCTTCCCGGTGGGAATTCCCATCCCAACCCCGTGGTCCCCCCTCGTTCCTGGCCCTAAAGACCCCGGGGGGGCAGAGGAACGATCACCCCAAATCCCGCAGCAGGATTGGGGTGTCCCGGGGGCTGGAGCTGCTCCCGTGGGATTCCAGCCCCAGATCCCCCAAAACCTTCCCGGGATTTCCCTCCCTGCTCGGGGTGATGAAGCTGGGCTGGGATCTGGGGGATTCCCACCAGGATCCCTTGGGAAGAGCCAGGCCTGGCTGGAATTGCTGAAAATCCCAAATCCCAGCCCCAAACTCCTCCCACCGCCCAAATCCAGGGAAATTTGCCCCAAATTTCCGACCCCACTCGCAGTGGGCGTCTGGGATGGAAACCCCAGGTCCTGCCAGACCCAGCCACACCGGGGGGGATTTGGGGTGAGTTCGGGGTGGATTTGGGGTGGATTTGGAATAGATTTGGGGGATGGATTTGGGATTAATTTAGGATGGATTTGGCATGAATTTGGAGTGAATTTCAGATGAATTTGGAATGGATTTGGGGGATGAATTTGGGATGGATTTGGGATGGATTTCAGATGAACTTGGAATAGTTTTGGGGCATGGATTTAGGATTAATTTAAGATGGATTTGGCATGAATTCGGAATGGATTTCAGATTAATTTGGAATGGATTTGGGATTAATTTAGGATGGATTTGGCATGAATTTGGAATGGATTTCAGATGAATTTTGGATGAATTTGGAATGGATTTGGGGTGGGTTTGGGATGAATAATGGGATGGATTTGGCATGAATTTGGATTTAATTTGGGATGTATTTGGGATGAATTTTGGATTACTTTGGGATGAATTTGGGGTGGATTTGGGATGGATTCCTTCACTGGCCGCCTTCAGGTAGCTCCCATTGTTCTGGGTTTTTTGGAAAAGCGACTCCAGGACGAGCTGGGGGTGCCTGGGATGAGGTGCCTGGATCCAAACGGAATTTCTGTTCCTCAGGACAACCCTGCCTCGCCCGCAGGTTTTCATTGCCATGGGAAGGGATCTCAGCACCCCCAATCCCCAAAAATTGAATTTTCAGGGCCGAGGGAACGGGGACAAACTCAGCATCCAAAGAGGAGCCGGGGCTGCCACAACCCCCCCTGGCTGCGGGACAGAAATGGAAATAAAATCCCAAAAAAAGCCAAAAAAACCCCAAAGCCAGGGGGGAAAGCCAAGCCAAAGTCAGAGCTCGTTTCGTGTCGTACCAAGCGCGTGTGTCCCTCCACTCCCCGCTGTAATTCCAGGGCCGATTTTGTAGGATAGAAGGATTTGGGGGGGTCTGGGGGCAGCATGAGCCGGGGGTGCACGGGGGAGGCCCGGGGGGTGGAATTTGTCCGTGTGTATCCTTGGGATGCCAATAAAGCGTCGTTGTCGTTGTCCCGCTCGCTTCTTCCCTAAAAAACCTGGGAATCCAGGGTGGGAAAAAGCCCTCGACGCCTTCCTGATGGGATTTCCCTCCTTTCCCATTCCCATTCCGATCCCAAATCCCTGAATTCCCGGAGCAGGAAAAGCAGGAAACGAGGTGGGCTTCGTGTGTGGGATCAGGGACAGCAGCTGGATTTATGGGGAGAGAGGGAAAAAAAGGGGAAAATTCGGAATAAATCTGGAAAGGAGCCTGAAGTTCGCAGGGGCTGGGGGAAATCCCTGGAAAAGCTGCTTCCCCTTTTTTATGGGAGTCCGGGGAGCTGCTCCATCCCACATCTGCTGCCAGGGGGGCGGCAGGGCCACAGCCCCCCCGGATCCGCCGGGAAAAATCCCAAACCCCTCCCCAGCCCCAGGCCTGGGAAAAGGCAGAAATCGCTGGGAAAAAACTGGGAAAAAATCCAAGTTCAGCTCCACGGAGGCGCTTTTCCCTCACCCCCCACGGGGAGCCGGGAGCTTCCCTTGGAGCGGGAAGGGAAAGGAAAAGCGGGAGGGGAAAATGGGGATGGGAAAATGGGGATGGGAAAATGGGGATGGGAAAATGGGGAAGGGAAAATGGGTTGGGAAAATGGGGATGGGAAAATGGGGAAGGGAAAATGGGGTTGGGAAAATGGGGATGGGAAAATGGGAAGGGAAAATGGGGATGGGAAAATGGGGATGGGAAAATGGGGATGGGAAAATGGGGATGGGAAAATGGGGATGGGAAAAGAGAGAAGGGAAAACCAGGAAGGGAAAATTGGGATGGGAAAATGGGGGAAGGAAAAATGGGGAGAGGAAAACCGGGAAGGGAAAAGCGAGAAGGGAAAACCAGGAAGGGAAAGTGGGAAGGAAAACTGGGAAAGGAAAATGGGGAAGAGAAAACTGAGAAGGGAAAACTGGGAGGGGAAAATTGGGAAGGAAAATGGGGAAGGGAAAATTGGGATGGGAAAACCAGGAAGGGAAAGCCAAGAAGGGAAAACCGGGAAAGGAAAACTGGGAAGGGAAAAGCGTGAAGGGAAAATTGGGAAGGGAAAACTGGGAGGGGAAAATCGGGAAAGGAAAGCTGGGAAGGAAAATCAGGAAGGGAAAAGCGGGAAGGGAAAAGCAGGAAAGGAAAACTGGGAAAGGAAAATGGGAAGGGAAAAGTGGGAAGGGAAAGCCAAGAAGGGAAAAACAGAAAGGAAAAGCGGGAAGGGAAAAGCGGGAAGGGAAATCAGGGAAGGGAAAAACAGGAAAGGAAAACAGGAAAGCAGGAAGAGAAAACTGGAAAGGAAAATGGGGAAGGAAAAGCGGGAAAGGAAAACCAGGAAGGAAAAAGCAGGAAGGGAAAGCGGGAAGGGAAACTTGGGAAGGGAAATTTGGACTCCGCGGGGCTCCCGGCCCGGCTGCACCGACCATCCCATCCCAAATCTCCCGGAATTCCCTCCCCGTCCCCCGGCTGCCCCCAAGCCCTCCCCCCGTTTCCCGCAGGTCTCTCCCAGATTTCCCGCGGGTTTTGGGGCGCAGGGGGGGCAGGGAGGGGGCTCTGGAGGCGCCCCCAGCCCCCATCCCCATCCCAGTGTGGCTCCCAGATGCCGCCGCATTCCCCGCTAATGGGAAGCAGCCGGGGCCGAGGGCGCTGCTCCAGCCCGGGCCCAGCTGGGGCCGGGATTTTCCAAAACATCCCTCGGGAGGCGCATCCCGGCCCCGCGGGACCCCCTCAACCCTTCCAGGGCCTCGGCAGAGCCGGGAATGCCCCCCCGGGGGGATTTAATCCAATTTCCTCCTCTGAGCCCCCATTCCGATCCCGAACCTTCCCAGGCCGGGCTGGGGGTCCTGGGGGTCCCCTGGGGTGGAGACCCCGCCCCAGCCAGCCCGGGTTCCCTGGGATCGCCCCGGGATGGGGGAAAACCCAAAGAGCCCCAACCCCCACCTGGGATTTGGGATCCTCGGGGATTTGGATCAGGAGGGATTTGGGTTCCTGAGGGATTTGGGATCCTCAGGGATTTGTGATCAGGAGGGATTTGGGGTCTGGAGGGATTTGGATCTTCAGGAATCTGGAATCCTCAGTAATTTGAGATCCTCAGGGATTTGGGATCTTTGAGGATTTGGGATCCTCAGGAATCTGGAATCCTCAGGGCTTTGGATCCTCGGGGATTTGGGATCCTCAGGGATTTGTGATCAGGAGGATTTGGGATTTAGAGAGATGTGGGGTCCGGAGGGATTTGGGATCTTCAGGAATTTGGGATCTGAAGGGATTTGGGATCCTCGGGGATTTGGGATCCTCAGGGTTTTGGGATCAGGAGGGATTTGGGATCCTCAGGAATTTGGGATCCTCAGGGCTTTGGGATCAGGAGGGATTTGGGATCCTGGTGGATTTGGGATCCTCGGGGCTTTGTGCTGCTTTGCTCCCCCAGGCGCCCTTTGGGGTGTGAGGACCAAGCTCCAGGGAATCCCTTTGGAATGTTCCCCCTCCCCCAGGCATTCCCAAGTCCAGTCCCGGTTTAGGAGCCCCGGGACAGCCAGGCTGCTTCCCAAAAACCCCAAAAAACCCGGGAGGTTCCTCTGGGGGGGATGGACCCGGAAAGCCACCTGGAAAAGGAGGATTTTCCCAGGAAAAATTCCCAGCTCCGGCTCCCCCCACACCTCCCACGCTCGGGGAAACTCGGCTGCACCTGGCAGGGCCGGGGTGGAGGGGGGGATGCTGGGATTTGGGGGGTTTGGGAATTCTGGGGGGGATGTGGGGATTTGGGGGGTTTGGGAATTCTGGGGGATGTGGGGATTCGGGGGGTTTGGGAATTCGGGGGGGGATGTGGGGATTCGGGGAGATTTGGGAATTCTGGGGGATGTGGGATTCGGGGTGGTTTGGGAATTCTGGTGGGATGTGGGGATTTGGGAATTCTGAGGGATGTAGGAATTCTGGGGGGATTTGAGAATTCTGGGGGGGATGTGGGGATTCGGGGGGGATGTGGGGATTCTGGGGGATGTGGGAATTCGGGGAGAGAGAAGGAATTTGGGGGGATGTTGGAATTCGGGGGGGATGCAGGGCCAGGACTGGGGTCTGTTATCCTTTAGGAAGGGGCTGGACCCCCCAGTTCCCTGGAATGGGACCCCTGGAATGGGATCCGGGGATCTGCAGGTGGACGGTGGGACCCTGGCTGGGTTTGTGTGGGAATCAGGGCTGGGGACGGGATTTTGTGGGAATTCCGAGGCTGGAATTCCAGGGAGGGCTCTCCCTGCCCTGCCGGGATTTGCGCCGGAAGGAAGGAAAAATCCCGGAGCTTTTCGGCAGGAAAAAGATCCCAGCTGAGGCTGAGGGAAAAGCTGCGGGGTTTTAGTGCTCCATAAATCCCCCCCGGGCCGGGATCACCCCGGGAAATCATCACCTCCCCCAGACAGAGCCCAGCGCCCGCCCGGGGGAAACCTTATCCCGATTTCCCTCCCCGGGGGAGCTTTGGGGCGAATATTCCCAGAATCGGCGCTTCCAGCAGCTGACACTTCCCTGCTTTCTGTCAGCTGCGGGGGCTCGGATTCCCGGGAAAGGAAGGGACAAAGGAATCACAGCTCCCTGAAAAGCCCGAGGAGATCGGGGCTGAAATGGAAACCCGGCATCCTGTCCGCCAAAAAACCCGGGAGGGGAAGGAGGGAGCAGCTCCCGAGCTCCCCGGGCTCGATCCCGAATTTCCTGGGGCGGGAGAGGGAAAAGGGGGAGCAGGGAGGGAATGTGGGATCAAGGGAGCAGGGAGGGAATGTGGGATCAAGGGAGCAGGGAGGGAATTTGGGATCAAGGGAGCAGGGAGGGAATTTGGGATCAAGGGAGCAGGGAGGGAATTTGGGATCAAGGGAGCAGAGAGGGAATTTGGGATCAAGGGAGCAGAGAGGGAATTTGGGATCAAGGGAGCAGGGAGGGAATGTGGGATCAAGGGAGCAGGGAGGGAATTTGGGATCAAGGGAGCAGGGAGGGAATTTGGGATCGAGGGAGCAGGGAGGGAATTTGGGATCAAGGGAGCAGGGAATGCCAGGGGATGAAGGGACCCCCCATTCCCCGGGGGTCCCGTCCTGGCTCATTCCTGGGAATGTCCTCGTGTCCTGTCCCGGTTTTCCCGGAGGGAATTCTCTCCTTTCCCCCTCCCCGGGCGATAATTGGCTCAGGATTGATCGGAGCCATTTCTGGAAATGCCTCGGGGATAAATCCTGCGGGATCGATGGATGCCCCGAGCGGGGCCGGGAATTCTGCTGCCCTCAGCAGGACTCCTCATGAATCCCTAATTCCTGCTAATTAACCCTGCCAATTAACCCTGCCCGGCTCTCTGGGCTCGGATCCCTGGGAGTTCAGGGGGATGAATCCCGGATTTGGGCTGGGAGTGGGATTTGGGATTTGGGGTTCCCCGTTCCACCCCAAACCGTTCCGCGATCCCGCCCCAGCCCGGAGGAGGCTCCGGCAGCTCCGGCGGCTCCTGGGGAAGGTTCCAGAGCCTCTGCTCCGTCCATCTGCCCTTCCCCGCAGGCAGAATTCCCGGCCCGGGGGCGGCGGGAGGGGACGGATGGATGGGAAAGGCAGCTGGACACAGCCCCGGCCGCGCGGGAGGTCCTGGAAGGAGCCCGAGGAGGAGGAGGAGGAGGAGCAGATCCCGGTGCCAGCACATGGATTTCCTTCCCAGCCGGCCCTGGAAGATGGGAAAGCGCTCAGCTCCATCCCAGCCCATCCCAGCCCATCCCAGCCCCATCCCAGCTCATCCCAGCTCACCCCAGCTCATCCCAGCTCCATCCCAGCCCCATCCCAGCTCATCCCAGTTCCATCTCATCTCATCCCAGCCCCATCCCAGCCCATCCCAGCCCCATCCCAGCCCATCCCAGCTCATCCCAGCCCCTTCCCAGCCCATCCCAGCCCCATCCCAGCTCATCCCAGTTCCATCTCATCTCATCCCAGCTCCATCCCAGCTCCATCCCAGCTCATCCCAGCTCATCCCAGCTCATCCCAGCCCATCCCAGCTCATCCCAGCTCATCCCAGCTCATCCCAGCTCATCCCAGCTCATCCCAGCCCCATCCCAGCTCCATCCCAGCTCCATCCCCGGGACATTCCCACTCCTCATTCCTGCCCAAATCCGTCCCCTTTTCCCACTTCTCCCTGTAGGATGGGCATGGAGAGGCTCTGGCAGCCCCCGGATCAAAACCCGGGGTGAATCCCAACAAAATTCCCATTCCCATTGAAAATCCTGAATGAATCCCACTAAAAACCCCATTCCCATTGAAAATCCTGAGTGAATCCCACTAAAAACCCCATTCCCATTGAAAATCCTGAATGAATCCCACTAAAAACCCATTCCCATTGAAAATCCTGAGTGAATCCCACTAAAAACCCCATTCCCACTGAAAACCCCGAGTGAACCCCACTAAAAACCCCATTCCCACTGGAATTCCCATTCCCACTGAAAATCCCGAGTGAATCCTGATAAAATTCCTGTTCTCCCTGAGAATCCCGAATGAATCCCAATAAAAATTCAATTCCCACCGGAATTCCCGAGTGAATCCTGATAGAACTCCCATTCCACTGGAATTCACAAGGGAATCCCAATAAAGTTCCATTCCCGCGGCATTCCCGGCTCCAGGCTCGGCTCCCGTGGGAATTGGGATCAGGGGGGTTTGGGCAGGGACCACCCCGAGCTCCTGGAAAGGATTCCCAACCCCCCGGGGGGTCTGGAAGCTCCTGGAGACCCCTGGGAACGGGACAAGGTCACCCTGGAGCCACCCCGAGCCCGGCTCTGCCCCGGATGTGGGAGGGAACATCCCAAAAATATCCTGAAACATCCCTAAAACGTCCCGAAACCATCTCTAAACATGCCAAAAACATCCCAAAAACATCCCAGAACATCTCTAAAACACCCTAAAACATCCCAAACCCATCCTAGAATATCCCAAAACATCCCAGAACATCCCCAAACCACCCCAGAACATCCCAAAACATCCCCAAACCATCCCAAAAACATCCCAAAGATATCCCAAAAATGTCCCAAAGCATCATAAGACATCCAAAGACATTCCAAAAACATCCCACAAAAGACATCCCCGAACCTCCCGGAAACATCGCAGCCCAGAGCCAGGCCGAGCCAGGCCTCCCGGGTGTCATCCCAGCCTTAATTAACGCGGCGTTAATTACCGAGCTGGCCTCTGCTGCCCTCCCGCCCGGGAGCGGGGCCAGGGCCGGGCTCGGGATGGACGCTCGGCTCCCGCGGGATCCTCCCGTTTGTTTTTGTGGGATTTTTCTGCAGATTCCGCCTTGGACACCGATTTCCTTCCCTGGGGGTCCGGCCCCGGGCTGGGCCAGAATCCCAAAACCATCCCCGACCATCCCCGGGGATTCCCTGCCCCATTTCCCAGCCCCGGGCTTGTTTTTCTTCCAGCCCAAACCTCCCAGGTCTGCTCCCGGATCCGAAGGGATTTGGAGCAGCCGCGGGCATTTGGCCACCCCCAGTGCTGTCCCTGGGGACCCAAATCCCAAATCCCCCCTGGAAGGACCCAAATCCCCCCTGGAAGGACCCAAATCCCCCTGGGAGGACCCAAATCCCCCTGGAAGGACCCAAATCCTCCCTGGAAGGACCCAAATCCTCCCTGGAGGGACCCAAATCCCCCTGGAAGGACCCAAATCCCAAATCCTCCCTGGAAGGACCCAAATCCCCCTGGAAGGACCCAAATCCCCCCTGGAGGGACCCAAATCCCCCCTGGACCCCCTTCCCGTGGCCAGAGCGGGTTGGAATCCTGGATCCAGCTGGGAATATCTGGGATGAGCCTTGGGGACACTTTTGGGGGGCTGTGGTGGCCACGACCCTGAGCCAGGAGGGGATCCCGGCCCTCAGCTCCCACTGGTGGAAACGTCGGGAATTCTCTGGGGGAAACATCGGGAACTGGCTGGTGGAAAAATCAGGAATTCTCGGGTAAAACATCGGGAATTCACTGGCGAGAACTTTGGGAATTCAGTGGTAAAACATCGGGAGTTCTCTGGTGGGAACTTCAGGAACTGGCTGGTGGAAAAATCAGGAATTCTTGGGTAAAACATTGGGAATTCACTGGTGAGAACTTCGGGAATTCTCTGGTGGAAACTTCAGGACCTGGCTGTGCCTCCGGCCGGGAGCAGCAGGAGGAGAATCCCCCGATTGTGGGGACGGCCCTGAGTCACATCCCGACCCTGAAAGGTCCCTTTGTCCCCTCCCGGCCCCGGCGCCGCCCGGCCGAGCCTGGGGAGCGCCGGGAGCCCGGGGAGGGCCCGGGGAGGGCCCCAGAACGGCCCTGGTACCCCAGGTTTGGGGATTCTAGCCCGGATTTGGGGGTTTCAGACCCGATTTTGGGGTTTCAGACCGGATTTTGGGGTGCTCAGACCAGATTTTGGGATTCTACCCCAGATTTTGGGGTACCCGCCCAGATTTCTGGGTGCCCCCACCAAATTTTGGAGTTCCAGACCAGATTTTGGGGTGCTCAGATTAGATTTTGGGATTCTAGCCCAGGTTTTGGGGTGCCAGTCCAGATTTTGGGATTCTAGCCTATATTTGGGGTGCCCACCCAGATTTTGGGATTCTAGCCCAGATTTTGGGGTGCTCAGATTAGATTTTGGGATTCTAGCCCAGATTTTGGGGTACCCGCACAGATTTTTGGGGTTCCAGCCCAGATTTTGGGATTCTAGCCCAGATTTTAGGGTGCTCAGACCCGATTCTGGGGTTCTAGCCCAGATTTTGGGGATCAAGCCCGGATTTCGGGGTACCCACCCAGATTTAGGGGTTCTAGCTCAGATTTTGGGGTGCCCGCCCAGATTTTTGGGGTTCCAGCCCAGATTTTCGGGTGCCAGCCCCCCACTCCCGCGCTGGATTTGGGATCCGACCCCTCCAGAGGAAGCTGCCCCCCGCCCCGACCCCAGCCTGGGATCCAGCCCAGCGGTTCTGGGACGAATTCCCGCAGTTTTTCCCACTTTCCAGGGAGGTCTGGGATGTTTTTCGCTCCCGGCCGCCTCTGGCATCAGCTGGGCTCGGCTCGGGTTTCTCCCTCCGCGCCTTTCCAGCCCCGCAGCCGCCGTTCCCAGCGGGGGGAGCTCGGGAAGCTCGGCCTGGGTGGGAACACGCGGATCCAGCCGGGATCCGGGGGAAGCAGAGCCGGGATCGCCCCGAGAGGGGCGGGGAGGGCTCCGGAGGCTCCGAAAAACGGGGAGAGGGGAGGCTGGAAAAGGGAATTGAGACCCCGGGACAGAGGGAAAGGGATGGGGGATGAGAGAGGGGATGGGAAGAAAATCCCTGCTGCAAACAGGGGGAAATCCAGTGAAATTCCCAATGAAATGGGGGGAATCCAGAGAAATTCCCACTGGAATGGGGGAAATCCAGAGAAATTCCCACTGAAATGGGGAAATCCAGTGAAATTCCCACTGGAATGGGGGAAATCCAGAGAAATTCCCACTGAAATGGGGAAATCCAGTGAAATTCCCACTGGAATGGGGGAAATCCAGTGAAATTCCCAATGAAATGGAGAAATCCAGTGAAATTCCACTGAAAGGGGGAAATCCACTGAAATTCCCACCTGGGAATTCCAGGGCTCCTGGCTCCTGGCCCTTTCCCACCCTTCAAATCCCAGGATTTGGGGCCAGGCTGTGCAGGTGGCTGCGCACAGCTGGGGCTGGACCCCGGGAATGGGGAGATTCCCGCTGGAATTGGGGAGATTCCTGCTGGAATTGGGGAGATTCCCGCTGGAATTGGGAGATT